>NW_015661891.1:390707-392611 GCF_001515625.1 Sinocyclocheilus rhinocerous | reverse complement strand
TCTCTCAATATTACTTCTATCACAAAATAACCACCGAATATGGAATCTTGAGTCTCAGACCTTTCCAACGATATGTATTTTGTTTAGAGTATAAAAAGTTTTGATTCTAAAAGACCGTAGTACATTTTGTAAAATGACACCCCCCCACTAAGGGGGAGGAGCCCGCTTAATAATTTTAAAGTACCATTTTCATGGTAACACAATGTCTAATTTCAAAATGGTTTTCACAGGATGAATTTAGAGGTTTTAAGCTTTCAAATGATATATAATTTATGATGATTACTAAAACATGTGAAAGGAAAAAATGAAACGAAAAAGAATTTTTGTGACAAATTCAGAACTCCTATTATGATGTAGTATATGTTTTGAGGTGCACTCTTGTCATAAATTAATCTATTACTGTTCCTACATAATTTGTAACAAAAACAGTGATAAAATATCTATTTAGGAGTCTTAGAACTGTTTAACGATATATAGTTTGCCATGATTAGATTAGGATTTAACTGTAATATAGTAGTATAGAATATAGTAATATAGAAGTAAACTTCTACCAGCGGGACGGTAACAGTTAAGGGGTTAAAAAATGTGGTTAAACATATTTTTAAAAATCATACTTTTTGATATTAATTGATTGCACTGTGTGACAAATACTGATATTAAAAAGCTGATTTCTAGTCGTGTCCTCTTTTGGAAGGCCAAACAAAGTAGTTTTGCTTTCACAACGAAACTCCATCAAAATCGTACCCAGAAATTGAACATAATACAAGGGTTAAACTTAAAGGCCTGAGCTTCAAGCCAGGTTTCTTTGCGTATAATTACTTTCTATCTTAAGAACAGCTGTTTGTTTTGATAAGTGTGTAAATAATAGAAATACGACTTTATGTATTAGATTAAGAAAATAGCTAAAATGTGTTGTAGCAAAAGATCAATAAGTTGAACTTTGAAAGTCTCTGATCACAAACAGCATCTACTCAATAAACATACAACTTAACACAATTTCACAGCCAAAACATTTACATTTCACATGGATATGGGAGTTATATCTTTATAACAGTTTTTGGTGCAATGGACACATTTGACTTTGGAAGACTTCAGATAGTGGTCTCCTGGTCTGGATTTTCATCGCATTTTATGATAGCTGAAGATACATTCCTATTGCCAGTTGAAACACCATTGCCATCCTGTTCTGGAGCTTTTAATTGGGACTTCAGTGCTCGCTTCTTTTCACGATGAGACAGTCTATTGTACAGGACTCCACACAGCACAAAGGATGCAGCAAACAGGCCATAAATAACACCCAAGTAAGAATTTCTGTAGAGAAAAAAAATAATGTTATGACTGCAGTAATGAAAACACAAGTTGCAAGTTTAAGTTTAAAGAAAGGGGTGGTTGATTGCGATTTCACTTTTAACATTAGTTAGTGTGTAATGTTGCTGATTGAGCATTAACAATATCTGCACAGTTGTGGCGCTGAAAGTTCAACCAATCAGAGCCCATTGCGTATTTCTGAGGGAGGGGCTTCATAAAATGGGGGGGTGGAGTCAGAAGTAAAAATGTGTATATTATATTATATTATATTTAAACAATTATTATCAAACAATTATATTAATTTAGTAACATAAATCTATCTTAGTGTAGACTATATCTTTAGAGTTTTATAATTCATTATCTTCTTGTTGATCCACCAGTTCACATTTACAACTGCGTGTTTTCTGCGTAAAAATAAGGGTCGTCGGCAACAGGACAAGCTTGGAATTTGTTGTCGTGATTATTCATATAATGAGGTTTGGCCCTTACAAATTGTGAGAGTTTTACCGGAAGCAAATGTAGCAAACATATAAAATACGCCCAGTGGGATTTTTTTTATTTTTTTCACAGAAAGATTAAAAATACGGGAGAAAAAC
>NW_015661891.1:389235-390278 GCF_001515625.1 Sinocyclocheilus rhinocerous | reverse complement strand
AAGCAGTAGCATTTACAAATAACAGCGTATATAAAAGTACGAAACACACAACAAACAAAAAACATACCATTAAGAGCCGTGCTTGCACAGGTTCTGTGCAATCCTCTTCACGAATATCCTCTGCTTCTCAATCGGGCTCAAATTGATAAGCAATATAGATGACGCCATTGTTTACAATACAACCGGAGCACATGCCGCTGAGGTGAGGGGCAGGACGTTTAGCACGTCAGGACGCGCACTAGAGGCGGTTTAGCCAATCACAACACTCTGCACTAGCTAACCAATCAGAGCCCATTGCGTATTTCTGAGGGAGGGGCTTCATAAAATGGGGGGGTGGAGTCAGAAGTAAAAATGTGTATATTATATTATATTATATTTAAACAATTATTATCAAACAATTTCACAGAAAGATTAAAAATACGGGAGAAATACGGGAAAATATTTAAACGGGATGATAGCGGGATAGAATGGTAAAATACGTGAGAATCCCAGGAAAAACAGGAGGGTTGACAGGTATGATCAAGCCTAGAAAAAAAACAGTCAACCACCCCTTTAATACAAGTGTTAAAAGTTATAAGCTGCAGAAATATACAATTTACACAATTCAAACTATTTTCCTGTTGACACTGTAAAGCTGCTTTGACACAACCAGTATTGTATAAAGTGCTATATAAATAAAGGTGACTTGTCTTGACTTGACTTGACTTGACAATTTTGAGCTGATGGTGGCGCTAGAGGGCTTGAAGGGAAAACTATCAAATTATTCTGAGGATTATTCTGGTCATTCGGTAACAAAAGAATTTTGCAACAACAAAAACATTAAACCTACATTCGCACTTCCAGAAATTCAACAAACAAACATATAGAAGTGATTCTGGAAGTGCCATTGTAAGTTTACTAACCTGAAGGCAATGGAATCATAGATACGACACGCTCCTCTCCCTCCACATTGTTTTGTGCCCCATTTCAGACAGGTCCTGTCAATCAAGGCTCCAAAATATATTGCAGGGGGAATGCCACCTAGAAAAGTTTTTTTTTTTTTT
>NW_015661891.1:387135-389225 GCF_001515625.1 Sinocyclocheilus rhinocerous | reverse complement strand
CGCTGCTTTAGAGAAGAGGAAGAAAACTAGGGGTGCACGTAAAAACCTATTCATATATGTCTTCTAACAATTCATATAGAAGTGATTCTGGAAGTGCCATTGTAAGTTTACTAACCTGAAGGCAATGGAATCATAGATACGACACGCTCCTCTCCCTCCACATTGTTTTGTGCCCCATTTCAGACAGGTCCTGTCAATCAAGGCTCCAAAATATATTGCAGGGGGAATGCCACCTAGAAAAGTTTTTTTTTTTTTTTCTTCCTTCGATCAACTCGAGATATTTTTTTTTCTGTTGTATTATAATCTTGTCTTGAAAATAAATACAAAAGAAATCCTCTTACCCAGAGTCCGAATAAGCAGGATATGCACACCAAGAGCCAAAGACTTTAGTTCTGGATTTATGGATCTAAGAAAATAACAGTCAAAAGAACATATTAAAATATCTGTTTCCCAATCAGAAATGTCCTAAACAAATAATTCTAAAACAAACGTAATACAGAATTTATTTTTGTTTCATGTGCCAAGGGAAAACTTGCATCTACACTGCATATAAAGGTATATTGTGTGGATAGAAGTGAGGGAGGAATGTCTAACAGGGTGGAATATTAATGAAATATACTTTGAAAAAGGTCTGTTTGTTAGCAGCTACACATAGCCACAAATTATGTATTTTTAAAGAAATGGTGTTACTTCAACCCTGTTAGTCTACTCATCAACCGTGTTATGTCATACATTATAAAATACACTGTAAATGTTGTAAAAACAACGTTTTGATGCATTTGTGCATTTCTTTCTTTCTTTCTTTCATTCTTTCTTTCTGTCTCTTTTTTAATGTTTCATTACAGTCAATCTTAAAGACAATCAATTATTTTAAAGGTGTTATTACACTGTTGGAAACGATCATTACCTGAGCAGAATAATGTAACCTGGTGTTGCTGCACAAGCCGGGAAAAAGGAACCAATGATTGTCACCGCCATGTAGAACTTAAACATGTAGTCACAATCACTCTTGCGAGGGCACTGGCCCAGCACTGCTGACATGTTTGCATATGGGAAAGGCGAATCTCCAATACAGGTGCAGTTGTGGAATACCTTTGAAAAGAGTCAGATTGTGTCAACTACTACAAAACAAACAAATGCAGTAGGGTCTTAATACAGTAAACCCTACAGTATCTATGTGTGTTTTTTTTTTTTTTTGTCTGTTTGTTTGTTTTTTCCTTCCCCATTAAAATGTAGTAGTAAACAAAGGTTTAGGATTTGGTCATTTCTACAGTGATGAAATTTAGGTTAAACAACAAATATTCAACACTAATTCAAGGTCACTAATCAAATGTACAGTAACCACCCATGTTAAGGTTTTTGTACAAAAGGTCACATTTGAAGCACACAAAACAGGCATCACATGGATCATCACAAATACTTAATGCCAGCTGAAGTGCTGCTGTCAAAAGGGGGACTACTAAATACAGAAACATATTGAAAATCAAATTATATACATATTACCGTATTGTCCCGAATATAAGACGATGTTTTTTTCTTGGAAATACATCTGAAAAAACGCGGTCGTCTTATATTCAGTGTCTAGACTTTGACATGTCAATAATACACCCACAACACTAGGTAGCGCCAAATACGCATAAAACGAGTGTGCCATGAAATACGTAATGTAATGCGTGTTGTAAAGAGCGCAAGTAAAAACAAAAGAAGCAGAAAACCTTACAGCTGCATGAGTCGTGACTGTCACGTTAGCCTGATGGCACCAAACTCCCTTTGTGATTTTAAAACGTAAGACAGTACCCAGATTTGAAGACTACAGTAAAATTTAACTTCTACTGTTAATAAGATTTTGGCAGGCTACTATTAGATGGATAGCCTAAATGTCCTAATTCAGATGGGCTACCTGTTTTGTTTTTTTTATCAAAACAAAAATTAAAATAGGAAAAATATGCAATATGAAAATAACTGAAGACAAAATGTGTTTTACTGAGAAAAAAAAAATTTGTTTTTTAAAAAGCCTTTTTCCAAAAGGTACATCAAAAAGGGGGGTCGTCTTATAATCAAGGTCGTCTTACATTCGGGCCAATACGGTA
>NW_015661891.1:381840-385155 GCF_001515625.1 Sinocyclocheilus rhinocerous | reverse complement strand
AAGGGTAGGGGTAGGGTTAGGTTAGGGTTAGGTCAAATAATGTCATATTTGCATTAAAAATGACATAACTGAGCGAATGACACTTAATGACAGATGTGTCTTGGTAGTAAAAAGTTACTTTCAAAGATAGATTTGAAGACTACAGTAAGATTTTACTTCTACTGTTAATAAGATTTTGGTAGGCTGGTATTAGATGGATAGCCTAAATGTCCTCATTCAGATGGGCTACCTGTTTTTTTTTTTTTTTTAAATGGTATATCAAAAAGTGTTTATTTTTTAAATGTGATTGTTGGTACATTTTACCAGTTTTTACCATACTTTCAAAACAAAAATTAAAATAGGAAAAATATGCAATATGAAAATAATTGAAGACAAAATGTGTTTTACTGAGAAAAAACAAGATTTGGTTTTTAAAAAGCCTTTTTCCAAAAGGTACATCTGGAAAAAGGGGGGGTCATCTTATAATCAGGGTCGTCTTATATTCGGGCCAATACGGTACATACATATATTTTCAGTACATTTTTTCACTCAAAATGTTGAATGAAAAATAAAAATCAAATTTGGCAAAATAGAAGCATTTTCACTAGTGGTGTAAATAATCAATACAAGCACTAGCATTGCTAGTACTAATATTCTAATTTGGCATGTTTGTATACAATGTGTGACTCCCCCTAAAATAATTAAAATACAATTTAAAACAACAGAAAATTGCTAGGACATTTCGAATTTTAATTAGTTTCTCTGCCTCTGTGAATTGACTTTTCTGTTAATTGAACAAATAATATGTATGGCTAAAATTTGTTTCACAAGGGTAAATATTACGACAGCAGTTTCACATTTGACGTTTGAGTTTGTCTACACAAATGTGTCACTGTAGGTATACATGGATGTTGTATACTATCGAAACAACAAGAACAACAAAAAGGTATAGAAGCATAGAAGTCTGTGGGTAAAACAGATTGAGCAACAGGCATGTAAAAGTCTGGAAAAGTGGGAATAGCTTACCATCTCCTTGCCAACTCCAGTGGAGGTTTGGCAGCCAGCGAGGCATGGGGAGGCATAGGTCAAGCCATTGCTGGCGGCGCATATGGGATCCCAGTGCTTAAGAGAGCAGGAGCAAGCCATGTTACATTGAGAAATTAGTGTATTCTGCTGGTAGGACACCTCTGGAGCCCTGTTTGAAATAAACAGAATAATTAAACCACTTTATATTTAGTTCAGTTACACCTGATAGAGTTAAAAATGACTGTATGTTCCTTTGCTTTAAAAAAAATCATTGTGATGCTCTGTTTGGGATCTGACAGACCCCCATTTTGGGATCTGAGAAACCCACAATAATGTCTCAGAAATACTGAACATTTATTACTAAATACAAAACATTTATTTTTTTCAATTTTGGTCTGATCAGAGTATAATAATTATGTTTTTTTATTATAATTATTTATTTTACGGCTGTCAGTTTAACGGTTAACTTAATTAGTTATGAAAAAATAACGCGATTAAAATATTGTAACGCAGTTAACGCACTGGCCCTGCCCCCAGACCTGTACGTCATCTTACATTTCATACAGTGGACTGCTGACAAATATGATGCAGGGCAACAACTTCATAAATGCAATTGTGCCCTGAAATTCAAGATATTGGGGCCAAAAATGCTCCTGTATGAGTTTGTCTCATATTTATAAGGGATATCACACGAGCAGCGAGAACAATATCACACGAGTGCTGTTTGTCCCGAATAGCACGAGTGCAAATGTGTTTTTACACAACAGTTCAGTAAATAAGACATTACTATTGTGTTATATCTTAAACACAATATTGTCTGTTTTTGCTCAGTTTTGACAACAAAAATATTGCCTATAAAGCCACATCAGAACTGTTGTGCATCTCCGAGCAACACAGCGGTGTTTAGTTTCTGAATGAATCCGCTTTTTGAACGAATCATGTGAACAGATAATTCAAAGACCCATTCATAAAGAGACCCATCTACTTAATTCCTGAATGAATCAGCCGTTTGAACGAATCGAATGAAAGACTCAAAGACATTTCCCGAATATCACGAGATTAAATGTGATTTTATACAACAGTTCAGTAAATAAGAAGTTAATATTTAAATTTTATTTTAAATTAATATTGTGTTATATTTTAAATACAATATTGTGTGTTTTTGTTCAATTTTGCCAACGAATTTGACAACAAAAATATTGCCTAAAAAGCGAACTGTTGTGCGTCTCCGAGCAACACAGCACACAGCGGTGTTTAGTTTCTGAATGAATCCGCTTTTTGAACGAATCATGTGAACAGATAATTCAAAGACCCATTCATAAAGAGACCCATTTACTTAATTCCTGAATGAATCAGCCGTTTGAACGAATCGAATGAAAGACTCAAAGACATTTACCGCCACCTGCTGGCAGTTTTAGTTTCTTATTTAGAGTAGCCTATATTTTCATTAAAAAAGGGGGATAAAAGGAAGGAAAAAAAACCTTTAAAGGGATAGTTCACCCAAATAAATTTTATGACGTCATGATTTACTCAAACCTAAATGACTTACCTTCCTTTGTTGAACATAAAATAAGTTATTTTGAAGACTGTAACAAAGCTGTTTTGGTTACCAATGACTTCCATTGCATGAATGAAAAAAAACTGAGATGTTTCTCAAATTATCTTCTTTTGTGTTCCAAAGTTTATATTAGGCCGTTGTAGCCTAAGCGTTTATATGTAATACATTTTATGTTGAATCAAATAAAATATTTATTTCTAAAGATACTATTTGTAATGTCTACTTAATACTTTCTCATTTAACACAAAAATAGCATTAAATAATCTTTTGGGGGTATTTTCACAGCCAAATGTAATTTGCGATTAATTAGATTAATTAATTGACACATCATGTAATTAATTAGATTAAAAATGTTTCATAGCTTAAGACGTCCTCCTCATTATAATCAAAGCATTTATTTAATCAAGCTCCAAAAAATAGCTCGTTTTGGATCCAATGGGGCAAGGTGATGTCACCTAGCCCCAACCGATTGTCTGTCGTCAATTGGACAAATGGAGTGAAAGAACGTTTGCTTTGACGCATTTGGTTTAAACAGCTCATTCACATCTTTGTACAGATATCAGAAGAATCCCAGAGTAAGGAACAAGTGGATCGTTTAATTTTTAATGGCATCTGGGATTGTGTAAAAGGATTGATCGGAGCATTTTGCTTTGTAAATGAGGCACAGTGTCATGGAGCTCACAAAAAAAAAAAAAAAACATTTGTTGAAAGATGAAGCGGTACTAGATCTGACTGCAGCTGCATCACATTGT
>NW_015661891.1:362740-381695 GCF_001515625.1 Sinocyclocheilus rhinocerous | reverse complement strand
GCACCGCCGGAACTGGGTGCGATTTTAGTACCGGACTGCCTTTTTCGAGAACCAAATTAGCTCCTACTCCGGAGCAGGGTCTAACCAGCACAACTGGACCCACCCGTGACGTAAGTAGACATTGATTGGCCAAACGCGTACGAAAACGCTCTCACCCACCATGATTTAAAACGCAGTGTAAACATACTGTAAACATTGTGTCAACTTATTTCGCAAGTATGGAGAAACAGCGATAGATGGACGGACGCTGAAGTGCAGGCGCTTGTAGCAAATGTAGCACTGCCAGTTGATGTTGGAGATTCTTAGTCCTCCTTTCCGTTCTTTCAATCGCTTTACGTATACGTCGACATTCCATGTCCATTATTGTGAAACCCGTGAGACACAACAAAAACACAGCTTCGATCACAGCGTCCTCCATCCTCCTGTTGTTAACGTTGTTCTTCTTTGTTTCCGTTGTTGAACGCCGCGCACAAATGACGTCGCTGTCGACCGGCTTACGTCATTTCCTAGTACACACTGTCGGTGCGAATGCAACCCTTTAAATTGTACTGGGAAATGTTTCTCGCAATCGTCCCAGTACTTTAGTACTGTACATTTAGTTTTGGAACTAAAGCGGTGCGAAAGGCCCTAATGATACTGTTTCCTATGCAATGATGTTAGCCAATAATAACAGTGGCTGATTCCTGAGAAGCCTTAAGGGACACACCCCTTAAAAACAGCCTGTTTCTGAGAGAAGTGCAGAATGAGGGTTGAATATAATTATTTTTCCACATATTTATTTGTTTTGTTGTTGTTGTTGTTGTTTTTTTGCTGTGGCACCCAGTGAGCAATTGTTGGTTCAGTGCCTTGATTAAGTGCATCCCAGTTGTAGGTACTGAAGGTGGAAGAGAACGCTGTTCATTCAGTGTGTTCATTACAAATAAATTGATTATTAAAACTGCAAAAGCAGATCAATCAAGATCAGCGAACTTTTCTTATAGGCCTATTGTTAGATTAAATATAATAATAAGATAAATAAGATCTAATATAATGTTACACATCAGAGGTTTTTCCCCAACAGTTCTCCAAATGTTCAGTTAAGACATAACAGATTATGTTTGCGTGAATAGCTTACTTAAATACTGTAATTCTGTGTATACAGTATACAGTACACAGTGTATATTTATCGTGATCGCGCGCTGGCGGAAGCGCTGTTATATGCACAATTCATATATCAGTCAGCGGCAGCACGAGAAGTGAAGAGAGAAAAAGGCACTCCTCTCAGAAAACCTACAAAGAAAGATAATTTTAGATGTTTAATTGCTATTTGGAGCATTGAGATTGCTAGACAAGGTCTTAATGAACTCATTTTTGTGAAAACCTCAAATTCAACCAAAATTGACATTTTTCACTTTTTTTGTCTGTAGTTCAAAATCAGACCATGCTATATAGTCTTTAGCAAATTAACTCTCAGGAGAATACAGGAACAGGAATAAAGCAACGCTAACCAAAACAAGCAATGTTAATGCAGGACAAGGAACTGAGGAAAACCAAGGGTTTAAATACACAGAACTACCAAAGGAAACAAGATGGGACACAGGTGAAAGGAATCAATAATGAGGTAACCAAATCAGTAACCATTACATGATAAGAATGGGAGCACAGAGAACTAAAACCATGGAAACGAATGAATAATTAGTGAATGATTAGCTGGCAAAGTGCAGGGAACCACAGGAGATCACAGGGTTGGGGGGAAGAGAGCAGAAAGACCCAGAGCACAGCCAGGATGAAGTCCCATGGCAGAACTGATGGAGGGAGAAGCCAGGGTGGATACTGGAATCTGCCCAATTGAGGTGGAGCCAGGGTTGGTGGTGACCAATGCAAAACTGAGGAGGCAAAGACCCAGGGTGACACTGGAGGCCTGGATGCCTGAGCCAGAGCTGCAGCCAGGCCAGGGCAGATCCAGAGGAAGTAAGGACCAAAGTGGAGCTGGAGGGAAAGAGGAGCCTGTCAGAACCAGAGGGATGGAGGGACGTGGCATAGCCAGGGGAGTGTTAGTTCAGGGTGGAGGCAGGTCAACAACTAAACAAGGTGAAGCCCGGTGGTGTCTGATAACGGACAGATCCCATTGGAGCTATTGGTGTGTGGAGCCAAGGAGGAGCAGAATGGTCGGGGTGAATGAAGCCCTAGCTTAAGATCTGGGAAGCTTAGTAACAGGAGGAGGAATTCAACAATAAAGAAGACTCTGAGCTGAGCGGGACCACTGGAGTCACAGGAGATTCAGGGCTGGACGGAACCAGTGGGGAAGGAAGGTTTTGGGGAATTGCCCCTACTAAATCCTCATAAAATAGTACAGAGGCCAAACGCAACTCCTCCTCAGCAGGAGGAGTATGGGCTGTGCTCCAATTAATTCGCTCAAACTCCACAAGAATACCCTCTGCGGCGTACAGTGTTGCTGGCTCACACACATGGTCAGACTTTTCGTTGAACATGGGCTACGGGGCAATGACTGTCACAGGCACAGGCTCGAGCTCTTTGTCTGCGCTGGGCTCAGGAATTTTGTCCATGAGGGGTGTGGAAGGCAACTGACTGGGCTCTGGGTCTGGAGTAGGGCTGGTGGGGTCTTCCTCCACTGGGTAAATGGTGAAAAGAGATCTGCTGCTTGCCAGTACTGACTCCACAAAGCGGCAAAGGCCCCCCGAGGACTGTACATGGGGAGGCGTGCATTCAAATGGATAGTGTGTCAGGTACGCCAGATCTAAAAAGTGCCATGTGTGGTCATCGAGGGACTGATCCCTCTGCTCTGGGAGGAGCAGGTGAACAGCAGGGATATCCATCCTCTTTTGGAATATTAAAACCAAAATGTAAAGAAACTAAACAGACTGAAACTGTGACAAGTACAGAAATATTGTAAAATATTATTATAGAACCAAATCAGAATATAATGCTAGAACATTTCTGAATGATCATGTGACACTGATGACACTGAAAATGATAACTATTAACTGATAACTTTTAACCAGTAGTGTATAAAATTTGCAGTGAAAGAAGTTAATGTCAAAATTGCCATTGTTGTTTTTATACACTAAGAAATGGAGCCTCTGTGACCAAACAGAACATAAGAACATAAAAGATGCAATACATTAATTCCATCATTCCACTGACTCAAAGCTGCCAGAGAGAATGATGATAACAAACACACTGAATTGTAATAATATTTCTGGAGTGTTTACCCTTGATATGACACTGTAAGTCCAGCCACTTGTGAGTTGTCACACTGCAGGAAATACTGAACAAGCAATGCAGAGAAAGTCAGAAGAGATGCTGTAATGCAGAACTTGGATGCTCCAAGAATATTAAGTTTGAACTTCTTCATTATAAACCCCCCAGTGACAATTCCCAAAGCCAAAGCTGGTAAATTTGAAACACCTGGAAAGACAAAAGATGAATACATTAATACATTGAAACAGTATTGGACATGAATATGTCAGTACGACATTCATTGGACATGAATGCAGCAGTACAACATGCATGAGTATGCAAGCGACAGCTCATCTCTTTCGAAGCTACTTGACTTCATCATAAAAAAATAAAAAAATTAAAAAAATGTATTTAATTTTTTATTATTTTTTATTTTTATTTACTTTATTTATTCCTTCTCTTTCTAGCTTGTACTTATTTGAACAATGTCTAAAAACTTGGTATTACAACCACTTCCTGTGTCTGTTTGCCTCTTTAAGAAGAATCGCTTTATGTATCCCCCAATTGTAAGTCGCTTTGGATAAAAGCGTCTGCTAAATGACTAAATGTAAATGTAAATGTATGCTTTCTGAAGGGTAACTACATTTTAAAGTGTAATTTAAAATTTATGTTTTTTTTTTTTTTTAATTATTAGCTTTTCATTAAACTCATAAAACCCCTGCAGTTCCTTCACAAATCCAGTTTGGGAAACCTTGACGTAATATAATGTTTAATGCACTTCATGTTGTTGATAACAATTGGAATATATTATCATAATCTTTGTATTTTTATTTCAATGTGGTACAAGATTATCCTATTTAAATCAGTGTGAAAAGCGAGATAGGTCAAAATTAATCTAAAAGTAATTTAAAAGTAGTCGGATTATTTTACCTAAAATGTGTAATGTAATGGATTACGTTACTAACTACAATTTTTGTCATGTAATTTGGAATCAGTAACGGATTACAATTTGTAAGTAATCTACCCAGCTCTTCCTGGGGGCACATAACCTCAAATCTTTTTAATAAAACATATCAATAAAAAGCAATGGATAGGCTGGGTACAGGCCTTTTTGTTGGCATCAGATGATTTTTGTGAAATTTTTTTTTTTGTGATGATTTTCTTTTTTCTTTTTTTTTTTTACATATTTGAATAAGAGGGACAGCAAGTGGCACTCCTTTTGTATAAAGGCTTCACTATGTGTATTTTGACATACTGGAAATTAATATTAAACAGATAAAAACATAGGCAAATGTAAACTCACCTATTAAAAATATGGCCCTTGATGCTGAATGGCCGTAAGTTTGCTCCATGTACTTTGGCTGAAATGTCATCAGTCCTATAAAACCATTGACTTGTATGATAGTGGTGATAATGAGGATAATGTAAATTGTGTTGCTGAAGAGTTTCTTCAGTGATGGCAGAAAATCTAGAAGATATCAAGAACTTTACGGAAGTTCAAGGGTTACAGTATGTTGGCTCAATAACCAAACCTCATGAAAAAAAAAAAAAATTCAAAATTAAATATTTGATGAAATGCACACCTTTAGCCAGAGCTGCCATGGAAACTGGAGCTGGTGTGTTGGGAGCATTACTGTGTTTGTTGTTGTCAGGAATGAAATGCTCCTGCTCGCCCTCTACAACATTAGATTTTTTCACAGTTTCAGTCTCACCCTGCTTAGGAAGAGACTTGGGAAGGAACCAAAAGGGAATTCCGGCCAGTAGCATCACTCCACCAGTTAACAAAAAGCCCAGCCGCCAGGCACCAACCCAACGTGAGTCTTTGGGTAGTCTTTGTGGTTGATAGGGATGGTATCTTCAAAAAAAAAAAAAAGACGTGCGCATTTTCATAAATGAGCCAGAAGTGCTTATAACTTGAAATCCTAACAAACAGTAGGACCGAAGACCTCTTAAGTCAAAGGGTAACTTACTGGGTCAGTAAATATATAGAAGACTAGTTATCATAGTTATTAAAAATCATGATTACTGACTTAAGGCAATAGTGTGTTAATGCAGAGTTATTCTCTTGCGTATTCAGGGTGCTTTTTTTAAAGTTAAACTTTTCAACCAAATTTGTAAAAGTGACCTTGTCAATCGATTAGACTAAAAGACAAACATCTACTTTTCACATAATTCACATGCAACAAGCAACTATGACATAATAAAATTGAAGGTACAAATGCTAGTTTGTATGTGTTAAATACCTTCAAAAAAAGGTTGCTGGGATTTTTTTTTCTAGAAATGTGCAAAACAACATCATATGATCAGTGTAGGGCAAAGAGCCATTATCAGTTGAACAAACAGGGGAATACCTAAGTCCACTGCTCCTATGTCCACGTAGAGCACAGAAAGATCCTAACATGAATCCAAACATGGGCCCCATTATTCCCATAGTTTGTATGAGAGCTGAAAAAAAAAATCTGTATAAAAATACTGATTCACAAATCACGACCAAGAATATTGTAAGTTACAAAAAAAAAAAGTATGGATGAATTGTGTGTTTATGGTCATGTTGCTTAAATGGCCATAAAAAATGGATTTCATTTTCTACATCACAGAAACAAATTCCATATTCAATACTTAATTACTTCAAGGGTGATATATGTTTTCATATGTGCATGTATTACATCATAAATGTTTTCACGTTTTTGTTTTAAAATATGCATACACACATAATATGACATAGTTAACCCTTGTGAAAAAGGTACACTTATTGTAACGGCCCCTGAAGGTTTTCTTCTGATTAAAAGAATCATGCTTCAACTGTTGTCTTAACGTTTAATGTCTTCTTTTCAAAGAGTATAAGTATCGGCGTCATCGCCATCTTGATCCTATTTCGACATCGCTTGAACATCGTGACACCCTTTGGATATCAACATCTTGACATCTTTACATCATGACACCGTGAAAAACTGAAACAAATAAAATTACATTCAGATACATAACCTGTGAGTGTGTTTCTGTTTTTACCGCAGTTTAACCAAGTCTGCTTCTTACTGAACTAATATCAATACACACAGTACATTAACTTTGCGAATTAACAGATGAAATCCAAAGAATAAACAACATACCGTGTGCGCCTTCTAATCAGAAATCCAGGAGACATTAGAGGACATTTATGTAGGCATTCCTTCTAACAAATAATCTTACAATCGAACAGCTCTTAGCATTTGTGCATTTCTTTGTGGATCTGATACTCACATGGCTAGATCACGTGACAAATTCAACTAACGTTACACATATTTCACCTGCAGGTGTCACTATTACCCAGTATTTATAATACTCAAATACAATTTCCAAATGAACATTCATAATACATTACACACCATTTGTGAACTAAATACCTTTTCACAAAATAAATGACTGAAATACTTAAAAGAAAATACAACCTTTTCTGCGACAGCTACACTTATTTTTACACAGCTTTTAAAAAGAGTACTTATTACATAAATAGTCTACTATAAAAAATATAGGTATTTATATAAAGTATATAAAATATACTTAAATGCAAACTGTCAAACACACTATTAAAACAAAATGAATCCTTTAAGTCCTTAAGAATCCTTTAAAGTAAAACGTCTCTAGGTTACGTATGTAACCATGGTTCCCCGAGGGAACGAGACGCTGCGTCTCTTTGCCGTGTTTGTGCTCATGTCACCCCGCTCGTATTGTCTTGCTGCTCCATTGGGCTGATTTTACATGTGCTTCAGAACGCGGTCATGCAGGGGAGTTCCCAAAGCGATTCTCGACGCAGCATCTCGTTCCCTCGGGGAACCATGGTTACATACGTAACCTAGAGACGTTCCCCTTCAGGAACTCGAGCTGCATCGAGAATCGCTTTGGGAACGAGAATAGGTTATAGAAGCGGAAAAAAGTGTGCGGAGAGGACCTGCCCACCGCATTACAAATGTCCTGCAAGGCCACACCCAAGTTGAAAGCCTTGGAGGCCGCCATACTCCTGGTCGAGTGCGCTCTGACCCCTATAGGTGACGGAGGCCAGAGGACTCATAGGCTAGTGAGATGGACTCGACCACCCACCTACTCATAGTCTGCTTGGTCATCACTCGGGCCGGCCAGAATGGGGCTACTAGCAACAGACGGACCCCATCCCGGCGTACTCTCTCCAGAACTCCCGGTAGCAGAACAATTGGGGGAAAGGCGTACAGACGAAGCCTCGGCCACGTCTACACCATGGCATCCAGCCCCAGTGGAGCTGGATGCGTGACCCCTGAGCCCACAGAAGGATCTGGCGCGCCAGCTTGTACAAGGGGAGCGAACGCAGACCCCCCTGCCGATTGATGCAGGAGACCACCGATGTGTTGTCTGTGCAGACAAGCACATGATGTCCCCATAGGTCTGGAAGGAAATGTGTCAGAGCTCGAAACACGGCCAGCATCTCTCATATGGGCGAGGACGACATCTCGATGCTGAGCCGCCATCTGCTCCGATTGAGCTAGTATTAACCAATCGTCGATGTAATTTAGTATTTGGATGCCCTGGAGTTGCAGAGGAGCCAGAGCAGCATCCACATACTTCGAGAAAGTGTGAGGTGAGAGGGAGATCTAAAATCGGACGCAACCCCCCATCCTTCTTCGGAACGAAGAAGTAACGGCTGTAGAACCCGTATGCTCTCTCATGAGGCGGAACACGTTCTATGGCCCCCTTCCTCAAGAGAGTATCTACTTCTTGTTCCATTACCAGAGCCTGCTCGGGGCCCACTAGTGTGGGAATGACCCCATTGAAACGAGGCGGACGAGAACCGAACTGGATTCTGTAACCTTTCTCTACAATCTGCAGGACCCATTTTGAGATGTTTGGTAGAAGTTTCCACGCTGCCAAAAAAATCTACTGTTTCTCGGCTGGCCAATCAATATTTAATTTGGCTACAGCATGAGTCACAACCTCCACGAGCTCCTCATACGCGAGGAACTGTGGTGGCGAGTCCACAGTCTCCTCTGTCTCGATACTCATCACATCCACCTCCTCAGAGGAAGATAGATGAAGTGCCTGGCTCTCTCTTCGGGGGGAAGAAACCGCAGCGTGGGCTTCCGATCCCTGAGAGGGAGCCGTGGATCTAGCGGGTGAGGACCGAGAAAAGGACCAGCCCGTCTCGGATCCCTCTGCTAGATCCACTTGCGATCCCCATGACAACAGTCTACGCTGCACCTCGGCAACAGCGGGACCGCTGCCAGCGGGATCGCGAGCCTGGCCGCTCTCATCAAACACGGCCAGGCGAGAGCGGAGCACGCGCAGCGAGAGCAACTCGCAGTCATGACAATCAGCTCCCTCGAGAGCTGACCGTGCATGCTCCACTCCTAAACAAACAACACACAGATCGTGTGTATCCCCCGCCGCCAGATATCGTGGGCAGGGAGGAACGCAACGTCTGTAATGCCGTTCGCTCGCCATAGACTTAGACTTTGCTTTTGACATGATTGATATGCTTGTGGCTGACAGACAACAATAAATAGGACTGACACATACACAGAGAACTACTGAAGAGCAGAAGCTAACTTGCGCTCTGCCGGATGCGCTTTTATACTTCCTGGTGCTCACGTCACCCCGCTCGTGACGTCTCGCTGCTCCATTGGGATGATTTTACACGTGCTTCAGAACGCGGTCACGCAGGGGCGTTCCCAAAGCGATTCTCGACGCAGCTCGAGTTCCTTAAGTTGAACTTTTAATTGTACCTTATTACAAAGTATACTTTTTAATTTGACCTTATTACTTATAAGTGTACTTCAATGTAAGAAACTCTCATGAAAGTGTACACTCTTTAAGTAAATGTAAGTGACCCTTTACTTTTTTAATATAATGTTATCTGTAAATATGTGTTTTTTATGATCAATAAGTAAAATACACATTTCAAATTAAAGTGGTATAGTGAAATTGGTACGTTTTGACATATAATGGGGGTGAAGTGTAAAGCAGTATGTTAATAAGGCTTGAATGTATGCCAGAATTATTTAATTGGATTGAAATGGGTAATCAATCATACCCATGTAAAGAGCAGTGTTTTCTGCCCTCGAAAAGTCATCCAGATAAGACAACCCAAGAGGCATGACGGGTGTCTCTCCTACCCCACGAAGCATGTTCCCGAGAAACACACAGAGCCACAAGGAAGAACTGGCTGCTTTCTCACATTCTACAAAAACAAATGAACAACTGCACATGCAACTCTGTAAGACACTCCAATATCAGCATCTCAATGAAAGAATAAAGTCTAAAAAGCATTCAAACCCAATACATTAGGCTTCCAAAGTTCAAAGTTCAGAAAAGAAAAGCTAGGTATAAGCAAACTAGAGTGACAGATCAGTGTTCCAGGGGATTGTGGGTAGCACAATCATATGTGACCCTGGACCACAAAGCCAGTCTTAAGTCACAAAGGTATATTTGTTGCAATAGCCAACAATACATTGTAATGATCAAAATTATCGATTTTTCTTGTAATGCCAAAAATCATTAGGATATTAAGTAAAGATCATGTTCCATTAAGATATTTTGTAAATCTCCTACCATAAATATACCAAAACTTAATTTTTGGAGAGGCAATTGGTCTTCTCTAGAAGATCAAGGCCCATACGTTTATTATTGTGATACATCGGTTGCAGTATCGCTATATATGGTTTAATATCTTATCTGAGGTCATTCTCAGGGTTAAACAACTTACCTGCTTGAATTTCCACAGTGGGAATTTCATCTTGTGCAAGACTCCCACTGGTTAAG
This sequence comes from Sinocyclocheilus rhinocerous, assembly GCF_001515625.1. Taxonomy (NCBI): domain Eukaryota; kingdom Metazoa; phylum Chordata; class Actinopteri; order Cypriniformes; family Cyprinidae; genus Sinocyclocheilus; species Sinocyclocheilus rhinocerous. The sequence continues at coordinate 371,750 of NW_015661891.1, read as the reverse complement.
CATGGTAGAATACTCTCTGTACCATTAGAGGCAGAGAAATAGGAAATTGTTGTTTCGTATTTGTACCTGTGGAAAACGCATTAACACATTGTTACACAATTTGTCTTAAAATTTGAATCAGAAATGTATCCTTGTTGACACAAATGTGGTAACTAAAGTGGTTTAAAGAGTAGTTGACCAGTTAAACTTACAGTCCTTGGAAGAAATGTGGTGCCGCAGTTATGAAGGATCCCATGGCCATAATTAAACATCCAGCTCCTATGAGTCGTGGTCTATGAAGCTTAGCACCAAAATAACTCACAAAAGCTATTACAAACAGATTACCTGAAAAGAACAAAAACTGGTATCCGATTAACATCACCACCAATTTTAACCATAAAGAAGAAATAAACTGCAAATGTACTCATAATTTCCTGCAGTACAGTGTAACGCCCCTGTGGACTGTTTATTGTGGTTTCTTCCCCTTGTGTTGGTTTAGCCCGTCTTATCATTAGTTAATCACCGTCATTGTGCTCCCCTGTCTGCCTCTAATTATCCACTCCATATTAGTTCCTGTCTGTCTGAGCATTAGTGTCGGTTATTGTTAATGTTACCCCGAGTGTACCCTCATTGTGCTCACCTGTCTGCCACTAATTATCCACCCCATATTAGTTCCTGTCTGTCTGAGCATTAGTGTCGGTTATTGTTAATGTTACCCCGAGTGTGTGTCTCACCTACCTGAACCTGCCTTGTTGTGTCTACAATAAATGTCATTATTGGAATCCTTGTTGTCCTCGTCATCCTGCCCACCTCCACACACCCGTTCCGTGACATACAGAACATACTTAAAGACATTTTGAATACATTGGTCCTAAAAATTATTCACTTGAGCCACACTGAAAAAAAAAAAAAGATATATACTGTATATATATATATATGAATTTCACTGCATTAGATAGCATAACTTCTATGGCTCATTTGTGTTTTGTGTTTGCTTTAGTTGAACTTTGTATTTTCTCTGTTTATATCAGAGAATCAGAGATCTATACAGTTAATTCCTCTCTGGCTCTTCCTGGTGTCTGTTCTGCCCTTGACCCTGTGGTCATCCCTTTTGCCTGCCCTGCACTCATCTTACTCAATGATAGGTGCAGACACTAATCAGTGTTGATTGATTTGTTTCAGTGTATTTAAGCTCTGTATTTCTTTCTGTTAATTTTCAGGTCTCGTTGCAAATGTTTTTGGTTGTTATGTTCATGATTTCTATTAGTAAAACACAAATTGCTGCACTTAAAATCCATTTTACAAATACAAAGTTCTGGCATGAAACTGTAGATGGCGCAGCCCGATAGATCTAACTCAATATGACATAATGACATCATTATCACGTCACAGCTGATTGGTTCTCTCCTGTATCGGTAGCCAATGAGCTCACTGCTCAACATTCAAGTACTTGGCTAGTGTTTGCTGTAGCAGTAGCAGCGCACTTCAGAAACCCTCCACATTCCCCAGCTCCACCTGTATAGGTCTGCTACGAGGTGATTCATGTATGCTATGGGGGTTATTTCATATATGTTATATGTGCAGCAGCAGTATTTCTTACATGCTCACAGCAGCATGTTGTGGATGTATTGGCAGTAGCAAGTCTCGGTAGTTGCTCTGCCGCAGCAGCAGCATCTCAGATCTATTCCGCCAAGACCAAATACATTAACATTGTCATGTATATTACCATGCCAATCCCTCCGAGAGTTGTCATAACAGAACTTTTTTTTTAACAGTGTTGCTGTTGCACAGTGTTTGAACTGTGTAACAGCAACTTATTTATATTATGATTAAGAATGTCACAAAGTCACGAAAAAAAGATGATATTTCTTGAAGCCATCTGCCATCCGCAATGGTATTTACAGTATATATTTATACATGTGATGTAAGTGTCCATATACTTTTTGAGGACAAAATACAGTATATGCAAAATAAATTTTGAATAAATTCGTACAATGTAATTCAGATGGAAAGGTAAAATTTTTAGGGGGAAAAGCCCCTTGAAGGTCCACCCCTAAACCTAATTGTCAGTGGGGCATAAGAAGATTGTATGGAAACACATTAATGAGATCATATGAATTAGCCACCAATTCACCAAAGTGTACAATAATTAAAATCGCCATTAAAATAAATGTCATTAGAGTGTGTGGGTATATGAAGATTTCTGCTCCATTTAGACCCAACATATGTATTTTTTTAATTATTATTCTCACCAATTTCAAAACTTCCATCAATAAATCCAATCAGTGAGCTGGGAATGTCAAAACGTCTCTCAATCTGCGTGATAGAGCTCTTCATGTAGCTGCCCTGAAATGCTTTGGCAAAGTACACAAAACACATGGCAGCCAAAAACATCTGAAGGAGAGAGAGAGAGAGAGAGAGAGAGATTACAATAACACAGAGAGATAAAAACCCACTTTAGTTTATACACTAACAAATTAGATTTTTAGTTTTAGTTTCTGCAGAAATGCAGAATTGCCATTATGATGTTGAGATAATTTTGGTGGTCCCATCTGAGTGATTTATGCTTGAATTAGTTATCACATTAGAGATAGTTTAAGATGGATTTAGCTACTGTAGGTTGGTCTTTCCAGACTGACCAAGGTTATCTTCAGCTAACCAGCTGAAAAGTGCCCACTAAAACAAGCCAACAAACCAGTGAACCAGTATTACCAGCTAAGACCATCTTATGCTAGTTTTAGCTATTTTGCTGAATCAAACTGAAGTACTTTTTGTATAGTCTTGTAGAACCACTGACAATCACTCACAGGTTGCCTTTTAATGACCTTTCTATTCTATTCTATTCTATTTGTTAGCTTGTAATTACATGAAGGCAAGTAAATGATGGAAGAATTTGGTTACACTTTATTTTAAGGTGTTGTTATTACAGTGTAATTATTCATTTAAGTACTGAGTAATATTAATCAACTACATACATTTACATTTACATTTAGTCATTTAGCAGATGCTTTTAACCAAAATACATAATACAAAATACATGTACTTACTATATGGTTAGGGTTGGGATTAGGATTTGGTTTAGGGTTACTTGCATGTAATTATGCATAATTTATTGTTAATATAATTAAAGAGGTGTACAGAATAAGAACAGGTAGTTAATTGCAGTAACTATGAACAACCAGAAATTGTCCAAATATGTTTTGTCAATATCTATATACTGACCAAATTTATAGTTTCATGTTTTTTTATATATATTTTACTCGAAATTTGTGCTTATACTATTTTATTTTTGCCAGTTGGTTTAATATTTAACATGCAATGGAATTTGTCTGAGACTTAAATGTCTACATTATTTTTGAGGCCATTATACAAACAAAATCTCAGAAGATGATCTGAAACTGTGCAGAGAAAGTCAATAGAAAGTAATTGCATAGTGATGGGATTAAATGAGCTGTTATCACGTTCATGTCTTTGATCATAATGGGCCAATGTAAACAAGAAACTGAAAAGCAGGAGAAGATAAGTCAAAATTACCTTTAATTTGGAGCAGCATGGCTCTCGTGCCGTCTTCTTTTCCACACTCATGATGCCCTGGAAACAATATGTATGACAGATGACAGAACAGTGCAGAGCGTCTTAACATCAGGATCATTATGAACAGCATCACGTTATTGTCGTGCAAACAGCATTTTTTTTCCAGCGCCCATTGTTTGCAGGAGTAAGAAAACATCATCTGAGGGGAAAGACCCCTGAGGGTGGAGCTGAGAGTGGATTCAGAAATTGCACCACATTTCCTGCAAGAGGAAGGGTGTTTGAAAAAAGTTTTCAAGAATGAAATAAGAGAAAAATAAAAAAAATATTTATACTTTTATTTATACATTTAATGCTTTTTGACAAAATAATGGTTTGTCATTTCTTTGTATGCTACCTTTTATATTTTATATTTAAAAAAATACACTATCTTTTTCATGAAAATCACATTTATTGGCAGACTGGCCATTGTATAGTGTAACAAGCTTATACATACATACATATACACACATACATAAAAATATACATTCACAGATGTGACAAATAGCCCTGTCCATGTGCATAGTCTAATAGAATACATTGCATATTAATACAAATAACTCATCTCTGCAACACGTGAAAACAGGATCTTTTTTTACAAACAACAAGAAATTGGTTAGACAGCTATACAGAGATCAAACATACCTGGTGCTGTTGCCTGTGTCCCTCAGAATGGATGGAGGACTCTGGCACTTTGCTCACAGGTAAGGCTTTATCATTCAGAGTCATGACATCTAATCAGTAACCAAACAGTCATGTCCATCTGGTGATTATGTCAACAGGTCACTTCTCTACAGCGAGGGGGCTGGGGTTTCTCAGAGGTACAGAGGACAGAGCAGACCAATGCGGTCTCATATGCTTTGGACAAACAGAGATGGGACGCTGCAGAGAAATGTGTATGCAGTCACTGGAAACAGTGTGTGTGTGTGTGTGAGAAAAGGGAGGACTTTTACTCTTTGCCTATAAAATCACCCCTCACTCCAATTCAACTCCACATGTTTGGTCAGAATATACTGCAGTTCCAAAAATTCCAGGTTGGATTTCTGGAATCGATTTGCCACAGCCGTCACTGTATCCAAAACTATCAAAATATCATCATTATTAGAACAAAAACATAATAAAAAAAAAAAGCTAGGCTTATATTGATTTTACAGTTACATTTATTTTGTAATTAAATTACGTAACGCCGTTACATGTAACTAGTTACTCCCCAACACTGTTATTATGATAAAGCTTTACATGTATAGCAGCCATTCCAATTCAGTGTCTGCTAAATTCCAACACAGGCACACCTATTTCTGCTTCATGAAGTACTGATCACGTAAAACTAAATCTTAATTAACAAGGTAAAGTATAAAAACTACTGTTGTGGTCATCACTATCTTCTAGCAATAGGACCAGCTTGGGTGACAAAAACAGTGCTAGTAGTACCTCAAATGCAATTGGAAGCAAATAATAGCTATTGACCATGCCAAAAGAGTTGAAAAGAAAAGTTTTGATTCTGGCTTTACTGGCAGAGGGATACAGTGAGCACCAGGTTGCTTCCATCCATAAAATTTCAGAGACAACGTTTCATAAGAACAAGGTCAAGCTGCAGACGTTGGGGACAAGACCGGCAGAGGGTGAAAAATGACTCTTCACTGACCGGGATGACCGCCAACTATTTCGAATATCACTCAACAACCACAGGATGACATCAGGTGACCTACAAAAAGAATGGTTAATGGCAGCTAGGGTGATCTATCTATCTATTTAGACCAGTTGACATTTTCTGCAAATAAATGCTCTAAATGACAATATGTTAAAACCTGAGAAACTGATCATTTTGCTCTCAATTTTTTCCAGAGCTATATATATTATCCTGGAAGAAGCGTAAAAAAATGGATTCTTAAAATAAAAATAAAAATAAAATAAAACAAAACAAAACAATGACTGTATATTTTTAAGGTTTATTGTTATTATTATTATTATTATTATTATTATTTAAATAACATGGTAATGTAAAAGCAAATACACATTAAAATACCACAAGTTTCATTTTTTTTTTTTATTGAATTAATGGTTATTATGAATTATGACTCCATAAAGTGGATTACAAAAGCCTTTGAGGCTTTGACACCTGAAATCAGGTTACAATCACAAGTTTGATTTGTTTGTGAAATCACATTAAAAGTACAGACACACACAAGCATGGCATTATTCATATGTGACATAGAAAATTAAATAATTGAAATATATTGCACATAATTGCAGTAAGTTTTTGACACAACAAAATAAAATACTGATTATTATGTAAACAAGATAAAGCATTGATTTTGGCACAGACAAATTGACAGTTAATGAAGCTGATTCACTTAAAACATGCTGATAAGCACAAATGGCAGAAATGTGTTTGTTTGGCTTGAAACTAAATCATCATACACACATCGGCAGCTAATTATTAATTGTGCATATACAACTCACACACACCAAAATTTATCGCATGTAACATTAACTAACATTTTCATACATTTGTATGTCAGGTAAACTTAACCTTCAACCCTGCATTCACAGCCTGTGACATGTCTGTATGTGAAGTGGGTCAGAGAGTCTTTACTGCAAGTCAGCGTGATTTCTCTCATCTCATAATTTCTCTCCTTACAGCACTGGTGACTCTGTTCAAGCTGAAGTGTGCTGTTAGTATGAACCCACCTGCAAGACAACACAACAAATAAAAAAAATATAGAACTCAGGGGCCACATATACAAATGGTACACTACCTGTGTCTACCAAAGCACTAAACAGTATTACACAATAAACAATATTTTGTACAATATATATATATATATATATGTGTGACGAGAGGGGCGGGGCCAAGAGCCGTTGGAACGGAGCGACGTCAGTGGAGTAAATGCTAATGCGCGACACCTGCACCACTCACCGGTCTCGAGTCCCACGGAGGAGCTCCGGAAGGATAAAAGGAGGAGTAACGACAGTGTTGGACGAGAGAGGACCAGGCCTGGACTTTATTTTGTGTTTTGTGTGCGGCAGTCGTCCGTGAGGGGCTGCCGCTTTACTTTCATTTTGTGTTTGTTTATTTTATTAAAGTCTTTAAATGTTCGCCGGTTCCTGCCTCCTTCTTCCCATGACTACGAACTTTGTTACATCGGTGCCAAAACCTGGGAAATGTAACAAAGTTATATATATAGTAGTCAACATTTAAAGTGGATCAAACCTCAAACCAAATTGCGATCATGTCTTAGGACAACTTTGAAGAACTTTTTTTTCCACTTCAAATGTTGACTACTGTACATACAGTATATATTTCTGTCAGGACAACTATCGTCAAAGATGATTGACAATTAGCATACAGTTTGGATTGGCGGTATGGTTCTGTTCTGGGCAAGAACTCCCTGTGCATCCATGCATCCTAGCATGGATGAGAGCAGGGAGAGCAGCGATAACCTCCACAGGGTAAACGGAACAGAACCAACATAAATGTATTGCAGATATCGTTAAAATTCAATAATTTATGTACACATTTTAGGGGGTTACATAACAGGGCTAAATCCATCCATGATAAAGAGCCACATTTCCAAGACACCCGTCTGAAACGACTCAAATGTAATTTTGCTGTGATTATTATTTAAAAATAAATATGTACTGTATTTAAAAGCATGCATCACAAATATTTGCACTACTATATGGCCCCAAAATTTTGGGGCTTTTATATTAGCTAATTACTTGCAGCTGAGCATGGGGCTAAATGCCTCCCTTAAGGAAAATTTGTGTAAAAATTTAACATTAACATAAAAACATTATATGCAAACATATTATACATATTATATTATACATATTAGAGCCAACTGGACCTTATTATTTTTATTAGTAGTAGACTACTGTTTTTTTTTTTCTTACTTTACCTTAATATCTAACTTAATTTGTTAATATTGTCTTTATCAATAGCTCTCTATATTTTGTCTTTTTTCATTTATATAATTTAAGCACTTTGTTTTGCATGCAGTTATCTAAGCTGCAAATAATTGGCCAATATGGCCAAAATACAATAATTTGTCATGCCCAAATATGTCTAAAATGGGGGATGAGACTCAATATTCAAATATTTAAAATCTAAAAAATTTTTTTAAAAATCCTGTGCTGAAAACATGACAAATGTTCTGACAATACCCTAGTGGCCAAAGGCTATTTGTCAGGGAACTAATTAATGATTGGCAGATTTATGATTATTGCTTTTAGCTGCATATTATTTTTGTAATACTACAACAGGCCTTTACATGAACATCCAGCTAACAAAGTGTCTCTAAAATAATAAAAACTAAAATATTATAGCTTATTTAAGAATAAACAGGCTGATGATGTTAGACTTGCCTGTTGTGTGTCTCACATTGGCCCTCACAAATGGGCAGCTCGACTTCCTGTGTGCAGTCAGCAATTGTAAGGTTCATTCTCATCAGTCTGGCACTGCATGCAACATTACCTATGGTACACAGAACAAAATAAGCAACATACTTAAAGGTGTAAAAATAAAACAGATTTGTTTAACATTAGAAAAAAAATACCTTAGGTGTATGGTTAACTACTATGTACTTACATCAAAACAAATAAGTACAATGTACTTATTGTGTTCATACTGTATTGCGAAACACTTTTGCTGCTATTGAGGTGGGATATGGGTAAGGTTAGGGACAGGTTTGATGGAATGGGTAGGTTCAGGCCCGGATTGGCTAATCGGGAGCACCGGGAGGATTCCCAGTGGGCCGGTCTGTTTTTTGGGCCGCTGATGACGTAATTATCTTTTGAATCCCCTGACAGCGGAACCTTGCTCAAAAAAAAAAAAAGTAATTGTTGGAGATATGCGAGCAAAAAATAATAGATAAAAAATGTATAATAGAAAGCGCAAAAGCGGCACTGAAAAGGCCAGTAAAAAAATAAATAAATAAAATCGGGCCGGTCTAAGGCATGAAACTCCAGGGCTGAAAATGAGTCCCACTCCGGCCCTGGGTAGGTTTAAGGGTGGGTTAAGTTGTAAGGGATGGGTGAACAGTGTAATTATAAATGTAATTACAGAAATTTATTACAGATGTAATTACATGCAGGTATTTGAAATATAAGTACAATGTAAACACATGTATGTACAGAATAAGTTCATTGTATCAAATGATTCATTTAAATGTAAGTACATAGTAGTTAAGGCCACCTAATATAAAGTAGGACCACTTGTGGTATAATAACACTTGTTAGATTTGTGCTGGTCAGAAAAAGTCTGAGCACTGAAACATATGTAACTATGCAGACAAATCACTGGTTTTGGGTCACGGACAAGACTTGCTGTTAACTGGTTTTGGATATCAGACAAAACGCTGCTGACTGGATTTTGGATACAAGACAAAACTGATATCTTCTGGCAGGCTCTGACATCCCCCCCCCCCTTTCCACATCAAAGGCAGTTCTTACTAGTGTT
>NW_015661891.1:361658-362234 GCF_001515625.1 Sinocyclocheilus rhinocerous | reverse complement strand
TAGCAAACTTAAAGTCATGTAACAGAAGTTATGGCTGAATTGATTTATGTATTGTGACATATTTCAGAGTGAAATAGGTTTTAGAATGTGACAAATTAAAGGGCGGTACCCAAGGTGATTTTGGACCCATAAAAACTATTGCCGCAAAGATGTTAGAAAAATGCCACTAATACAAAAAGCAAAAAATAATAAACTAATGTAATAAAACATTCTACAGTCAAGAGCAGTGAGTGATTTTCTCATTTTCTTTTGTTTGATTAATATTTATGACAGAGTCGATGCAGGTTTACGCTATTGCTTTAAGATCTGACGCATAGATCAAATATTTTGACACATCCGTATTTCTCCCAACTGTTCAAGTTCCCTTTCAAGGGAACTTCAAACTGCGTCCTCTAGGGGTCGATATTGGGAACGCCTCATCGTGTGTCTGAAGCATACATTGAAAAAACACCAACAACACGTCACTACCGGTGCGACTATAGTATAAATAGGCGCCGGGAGAACACATCATACTCTTATTCATCTTCCCTGACTGGTTTGTTTGAAGTGTGCATTTCCGTGGTAAGAGCGATCTCT
>NW_015661891.1:343418-361408 GCF_001515625.1 Sinocyclocheilus rhinocerous | reverse complement strand
TGAGAGACATATGTGGGTGAACCGGGCAGATATCAGGAAGAAAGAGAGGGGCTTTCTTCTCGATGCTCCGGTTTTGCCTTCCGAACTTTTTGGTACCTCCGTTGAGACGGTGGTCGAGAAGTTCAGGGAGGCGAAGGCACGCTCAGCGGCCTTCAAATCCATCATTCCACGAAGGTCCAGGTCTGAGCACGAACAACCCAGTGGTCCTGGCCCGTCTCAGTTTGAGGATCAGAGACGGGCACAGAAGGCTAGTGTCGCGACTCGCGCTCCTCCCAAAGGGAGGTAGGCAAGACCTTAGGTATGTGATCCAGACAAGGCGTCAGCGCTTTCGTCCGGATCAGAGTGATACTTGAGTATCTACTCATTTCCTTCGGGGGTTTTACATCTCCCCTTATCTTCCCCTTCCTAATTCCCCTGTAGCCACCATCTCTCCACCTGACCGAGGTTAGGTGGGAACTTCCTGCATTACAGTCTCCTATGCTGGACCTATGATGTTTTGGTTGGTTCTATGGCTTCATAGTGATCACCTTACTGATGGTCCGGACTAGAGGGTTCTTCGGGTCGCTTCCTGAACGGGGCTCCGGCGCGGGATCCATGGTGGGTGAGTACGATCCATTTCTAAATATATATATATATATATATATATATATGTGTGTGTGTGTGTGTATTTAATGCGCTGGTGGTTGTGTGTATAATCCATCTGCTACCTGTGTGTTTCTGTCCATTTTCTAGGGTAGGCCCTCGGTGAGCACCCCACTCTGTTGGATTCAGAAACCAGGTGCTCGACTTGCAGTGTTTACTTCACTCGTCGATATGATGTGACCGCATTTACATGAATAGTCTCCAAGACGGGCATTTTGACATAACTTTTCGTGTAAGTGTGTAGCAATAACAGACCTTAAGAGAACTTAAGCGAAAGAGAACTAGGCATTCGTACACTGGGCCCTATTTTAACAAACTAAGCGCATGGTCTAAAGCGCACGGCGCAGGTGCACTTAGGGCGTGTCCAAATCCACTTTTGCTAGTTTAACGACGGGAAAAGCGGTCGGCGCGCCCGGAGCATGGTCTAAAATGGTTGTCCCTATTCTCTTAATGAGTAATGGGTGTGTTTTGGGCATAACATGCAATAAACCAATCAGAGTCTCATCTCCCATCCCCTTTAAAAGCCAGTTGCGCTCGTGCCATGGCGGGTTCGCTATTTACATGGCGGAATGTCATTTTTCATTTTTAAAAATGTTTGTGTGCTGCTGCACGTCCCTGTGTGTGTAATAAGCAAAGTGTACGTGCATTGTGCACCCGCCTATAGGCGCATATTACTAACGCGCTCTTTAAATAACAAAGAAAAAATATTGCGCCAGACTTTAGACCAGGTTTTTGTTGGTCAATCGCGTGGTCTATTTCAGGTGCCTCAAAATAGCAACGCGCCAGCAATGCGCCTGAACACACCTCGTTTTCAGACCAGCATGCCCATGGGCGCACAAATGGGCGCAAATGCATTTGCTATTTAAACAACGTGGCACAGGACGTGAAAATGACAACTGCGTCAGGCTGAAACTAGCAAAAAACACTTGCGTTGCGCCTGACGCCGCATTGCTCCGGGTGTATAATAGGGCCCACTGACTGAGAGGCGCGTTCTGTGAGCGCACATTCGGTGTGCGAGTACAGAAACCCGTCGGCTTTCAAAGTACTGGTCAAGACTTAAAAACACATGCAAATACTGAATATCACTTTTGTGACAATGCATTGAGTCAGTGACATTTCCGTCAGCTGACCCTGGACTCGGTTGGACTCGGACATACTTTCCGAGTCCGAAAGGCTCGAGTCCGAGTCGAGTCCGAGTAAAAATGCATCCGATTCCGTGACAAGTCCGAGTCCTTTAAAAAATTGTACTCAAGAGCAGACTCAGTACCCCAACTCTAGTTCTTACAAAAATTAGCGTTGGTGTGGATCAAATCTGTGTGTATGCACGCTTTATAAATGAGGCCCCTGGTCCTTCAGTCCTTCGCTTAGGCCTAGAGAATGAACTGATGTTATAAGGAAAGCATGAAGCCACGGTGAGGTAAGGCGATCTGCTAGCTTATCTGGTTGAGAGCACTGCAGTGCTTCTCTGATATAAAGACTACTGTGGGACAACCCCGGGACAAGACCCACCCCCCCTCACCTCAGTCATGATATTGAGGGACATTCACTCCCCCCGCCTACAATCCCTGCCAGTACAAGTCCGGTACAAGCCACGACTGCCCCCTAGTCATGTTTTATTATGGACCTCTCTTTGGAATAACCCTCTTTACTCTCTTGGAGGTATAGAGCTTGGTGAATGAGATTTGAAGGGTAGAACATGAATGCATCCCTAGGGAATGTCTTAGGGTTACACCACCATACTTCAGGCATGTCTGCACTTGCATCTCCCTTCTGACCATTTAAATTGTGTTCCTGTAATGCCAACACCATGACACAGCATCCCATCTCAGAGAATTGGATTATATTCTTTGAAGTTTTAACATTATGTTACAGTTTAACCTGTATTTTAATGAATGAATGGAAAAAAGCCCTTCACTGTGGTCACTGGAAAAGTGGACAATTGCCTTGGCTTGATACTAACATTGGTCTTGTAGTTAGCATATTGAGGTCACATCAAGGAAGATCTAGACCCCACTGTGCTATGGTACAGTTCCGTTACAAGATCAACTAGAGTGAAACATTTGTGTAAACCTACATGAATAGCAGCAATGATGTTCATCCCACACTCGTAAATCCTGGATACACACATACAAATAATACATTAACTTTATAGATTACAGAACCAGAAAAAAAGATGTATATGAGCAACAAACTTGATTCAGTTTGTGATACTGATGTGAGTTTGGTCATTCCCACCTCAGCACAGATTTGTCCCGGACACACGGTTTTCTCAACCTCAGTTCCTGTCTGACTACAGCTGAAAGACTCACACAGATGTGAAGGGTCTGTCCACCGATCACCCACCTGAATCCACCAGAGTGAGAACACATATACATGCATTGTTCAATGTATTTTGTGCTAAATTTGGTTATAGCAGGGTCTTTTAAAGGGGCCTCTGAAACTATAGAAAACAAACCATACTCCCATTGTGAGTAAATATGTGAACTATTTCCTTTACCTTGTAAGTTTTTCCATTGTACTCGCAACTCTTCTCAACTGTAAATAAGCAAAGAAAACATACTCTAAATCTGTTTTTGCAACACTGGACCTAATGAAATGACCAATTAAAACAGAATATGTATTTATTCCAAGCACCAGTGGCACTCTACACTAGGGTGTTCTGTGGAAAGATTGCAACATTACCGCAAATCTGATTGTCACAGCAGTCAGAGACCAGGATGGAGTAGGCGCTGCAGACTGGAGTGGGTTCTTGAGGTTTGGGTATACACTCTTCAGTCCTAGTCTGGTTATTACATGTGCATATGTGACAGTTTGATTCCCATACTGCTCCCACCTTATAGAAAGATGAAAGATTTATGTTATGCAGTATTCATAATAAACATCTATTTACAGATATTTTGTAACAGAAGTTTGTGGTTTTACTGGTAAATGAACTCTTACCGGCATGGGCTCACCCAATGGCCCTTTGCATGCTGAAAAATAAATATGAAATGAAATGCATATCTAAATTACTCAATTTAGAGAAAGCATTACTTATTAAGGAAAACTAGCAAAGTATCTTTGCAAAGTCAATTGTGCTAACAAAATAAATTACCTTTAAAATATTACTGTAACAAAACTTTTGTCACATTGCTCTCAGGATTGGCCTATAAATAAAAACTGTTGTTTTGTAATATTTGGTTGAGTTCTTAACTCACTTGGGCATTCAGACACACAGATTTGCTTGTGTTCTTCCGCAATCATCTGGTCATCTGGACAAAAGCAGCCTGATCTCAGACCAACCACAGAGGTTGCATGCACGCGAACACTGAGGAGGCAATAGAGTGATGGGTGTGAGGTCATACAATGAACATCACGCCTATAAGCAAACATGCAGTCCTAACCGTAACCATTATTAAAAATAAATAAATAAAAAATGGGGGAAAAAAATCTAGACAAAGTAAAAGGTGGTGCACTGGCATTTTTTCACTGAAACACAATCTTCTAATTACGAGGTGAAATATGCAGCAAGACTTGAACTTTAGAAATGCTTGAATCATTTGAAGTAAAAATCTTTCTCACCCGCCTCGACAGACATCATTTGGAGACTTTCGACACTCATTGTACATCATTCCTTCTGGACATGTGATCTCTAACACAGTGGAATATTATTAGAAGACAGCAATGCTTGCAAAGTCTACTACTAAAGCATTTTGATATTGGAGATAACACAAAATCAAATGCACATGGAAAACACAAAGTTTCGGCCAATAAAATTACAGTAACTTATCAATCAAATCAAGCTATGAATTCCACAAATTCACACTCTCATGAACCTCAAAGAATTCGTAAAGACTTGCAGGTCTTTAAAATTGTGTATACGTAAATTAGTTAGGTTCTAAGATGATGTTGATATGTTGTAGACATCAGTGTACAAATGTACAGAAATATAAGCGTGCTACTACTATTTTCTGAAACTGTGCTTTCATACTGTTTTCTTACCACAGGAGCCATTAGTAAGGTATCTCCAGTCTACACAAATACCAATCCTTTTGCACTCTGATGCTGCGTACTCCAGAGAAGAACAGGCACCAACACTACTATTGTATGAACAGTAGTCAAGCCGGCAATTCTTCTCTACGGACGTAAGATTGATCCTTTCACCACACTCCGCAAACACTCTGAGTAAAAGATGTTAATACCTATTGTTATAGTCACAATGCAACAAGCCAAGCAAAACTATGAAGTTGTTTGTAATTTTATATGAAAAAACACAGGATTTTTACTTACAAAACCCAACTGTTATGCTTATTGACCTCAGTGAAAAACCCAACAGTGACTTACTCATGGTGAAGAAGGTCACATATTGTAGGATGGCAGGGAAGCGGAGGTAGAGGTGGAGTTGAAGGTGGCGGGGGAGGGACACAAGGAACATTGGTGAGCACAGGTTTGCAGTAGGGTTTCAGAGGGTCTTCTACAACCCAGTCAAATGCAGTCTTATCACAGCAGTTGTCATCTTCAACTACACCGTTTCTTCGTATACACGACTGACCACCACATACACCTGTGAAGTCAAGAGTGTAAGGTTATCACAGTCGTAACACACTCTATTTATGGTCTGTGATATCATATGCACCATGAACCATCCATATTTAATGTGCCAGTTACTTTCTATCAACAGTTAAATGATTTTAATGGCGTACCACACTGTCCTTGGGTGTTGTTTTGGAAGTACTCCATTGCCAAGTTGATTAACAGATTGTTGAAAGGTGTAAGAGAAACATAGGAACGGATAGGCTTGATGTAGATGTAGACCTGGCTATCACTGCTTTCAAACTTGAATACCTGATCTTCATATGGTGGTTTTATAATCACCTGGTTTAAAGTACACTGGAAAAAGGCAGAGACAATCAGCTTATCATCAAAGCTCAAGTGAACTGTCATCCCCAGTTATTCATAGAAATAGACCAGCAGAGAACTGTGGGTGTGGAGCAAAAATCTGTTTTATTGTTAGATATTTGCATATTTGAGTTCCTTGAATTGAGTTCATTTTCTTTGAGTTGAGGATGTTTGGTTAAAAAATAACGGTATATGTAATTTGGTATTGATAATAAAAAAGCTGACAGAAAAAGTCAAAAAGTCATTAGTTGCTTATATGTCAGTAAGACAGACAGACTGGTCCTTGTCTTTTGGCTAGAATAAAGATAAATATGGGCCCACACTTTATCCCCATACAAATGTATGGCTCTGGGAGGCTAATACATTCGTAAATTAGTAGAATAACACATTTATTTATTATTTTTTATCATTATAAACATACCTCTACTGTGAACTCCTCTGTTACCATAAGTGTGGCAATATTATTCCAGTATTTTAATGTGATTCCCCTAGAACAGGAATTATCGATTTCCGGCACACAGTAGTAGTTGTCTACAGTAATGCTTAATCTGTGCTGCAGTACTCGCTCCTCCACTAGAGTGTAGGTGCAGTTATCCATGAAGTCAAAAGCGATCCCCTGGAAGGAGATGTAGTGTGGGTCTCCATAAACCTGACACTGGCCTAAAAAAGAAACCAGGAAAAACAGAATGATACAAACTTTTGTGAAAGAGTGATGGCATCCCCATCACTCTTCTTATTTTCCATTGTCTGAACAAATAGATAGCCACACCACCAAGTAGTACCACTGGTTTCAATGTGTATATGACAAGTCAGTTTACTTACAGTCACACTCCAAGCTCTGACAGCAAGTTTCTTCATCTTTGACCAAAGACTTCTTGTCTCTAGGACAATCAGTCCTGATTGTGGATGTTGGACAGGTAATGGATTTTACCTCAATCACTCCAGCATTACAGGCTTTATCAGCACAATCCTCTCTCCATGTTTCTCCACACAACCAGCTTTGATTTCGCATCACATCTTTGCACTCACACACTAGTTCAAAAAAAGACATAAACTTAGGATCCCAATCAATCAAAATATGAATCACATATAACTGCGTTTAAGACATTGAACACATTGTAATTAACACTGATTTTAAAGTTTGGAATTTGTTCTATATGTCATTTAAGCTGTAGTAGGCTTAAAGGGGTTATGTTATCATGTAGTAGTGTAGAGTAGTATTATTACCTGGAGTTGTGTGTTCAGTGGTAGGTATTGTAGTACTGAGTACAGATGTCAGAGAAGGGGTTGTTGTTGTAGGATTAGTTTTTGTATGCACTTCTTGAGGTGAATTTGGAGTTAGACTGGTGATAGTAGGGCTAGTGACTATTATAAATTCTAGTGGGAATGATAGAGAAAAAACAGTAAGTACAAAATACATTTGTGTGGCAGTTTTTTTAGCACATTCAAAGTGTTTTGTCACTTTGTGTTTATTATGACATTACTGGTGTTATATTTGTAGAAAGCATTGTTTAAAAGTTCATTCAAGCACAAGTTTATATTTGTAGTGGCTTCCACACCTGTTGTAGACACTGTTGATACTGAAGTGCTATATTTTCCTGAAGTTGTAGATTCAGTAGTTGGCTGAGTTGCAGTTGTGTATTGTTTTGTTGGTATGGTTGGTTGAGTTGTGCTCTCACTTGTTGGTGGTTGTGTTGTGAATTCTGTTGTACTTTCTGAGGTGGGTGATTGTGTTGTGGTTGTTTCTTCCACTGGAGTTGTATATTGTTCTGTTGTACTTTCAGTTGTTGATGGACGTGTTGTGGCTCTGTGTTCTGTTGTGCTCTCAGTTGGTGGTGGTTGTGTTGTGGTTGTTTCTTCCATCGGAGTTGAATATTGTTCAGTTGTTGACGGATGTGTTGTGGTTCTGTGTTCTGTTGTGCTCTCGGTTGGTGATGGTTGTGTTGTAGTTGTTTCTTCCACTGGAGTTGTATATTGTTCTGTTGTACTTTCAGTTGTTGATGGACGTGTTGTGGCTCTTTGTTCTGTTGTGCTCTCAGTTGGTGGTGGTTGTGTTGTAGTTGTTTCTTCCACTGGAGTTGTATATTGTTCTGTTGTACTTTCAGTTGTTGATGGATGTGTTGTGGTTCTGTGTTCTGTTGCGCTCTCAGTTGGTGGTGGTTGTGTTGTAGTCGTTTCTTCCACTGGAGTTGTATATTGTTCTGTTGTACTTTCAGTTGTTGATGGACGTGTTGTGGTTCTGAGATCTGTCGTGCTCTCAGTTGGTGGTGGTTGTGTTGTAGTTGTTTCTTCCACTGGAGTTGTATATTGTTCTGTTGTACTTTCAGTTGTTGAAGGACTTGTTGTGGTTCTGTGTTCTGTTGTGCTCTCAGTTGGTGGTGGTTGCGTTGTGGTTGTTTCTTCCATTGAAGTTGTGTATGCTTCTGTTGTACTTTCAGTTGTTGATGGATGTGTTGTGGTTCTGTGTTCTGTTGTGCTCTTGGTTGGTGGTGGTTGTGTTGTAGTTGTTTCTTCCACTGGAGTTGTGTATGCTTCTGTTGTACTTTCAGTTATTGATGGATGTGTTGTGGTTTTGTGTTCTGTTGTGCTCTCAGTTGGTGGTGGTTGTGTAGAATATGTTTCTTTTACTGGAGTTGTATATTGTTCTGTTGTACTTTCAGTTGTTGATGGATGTGTTGTGGTTTTGTGTTCTGTTGTGCTCTCAGTTGCTGGTGGTTGTGTTGTGGTTGTTTCTTCCATTGGAGTTGTATATGTTTCTGTTGTACTTTCAGTTGTTGATGGACGTGTTGTGGTTCTGTGTCCTGTTGTGCTCTCAGTTGGTGGTGGTTGTGTTGTAGTTGTTTCTTGCACCGGAGTTGTATATGTTTCTGTTGTACTTTCAGTTGTTGATGGACGTGTTGTGGTTGTGTATTCTGTTGTTCTCTCTGATGTTGGTAGTTGTGTTGTGTATTCCTTTGTGCTCTGTGAGGTTGGTGGTTCTGTTGTGGTTTTGTATTCTATTGTGCTCGCAGCTGTTGGTAGTTGTGTTGTAGTTGTGTCTTTAATTGGATTTGTAGAAGATTCGGTTGACTTCTCAGTTGTTGGTTTCGTTGTGTATTGTGTTGTTGGTTTTATGTATTGTGTTGTGCTGTGTTGAGTTGTTGGTGGTAGTGTTGTGGCTGTGTGGGTTATTATTGTTGTAGATGGCTGAGCTGTCGATGTGTAATAAACTGTAGTCGTAGTTGTAGATGTAAATGTAGGAGTGCAGACAATTTGTCCATCAAGGCATTTACTAAGCAAAAAGAATAAAAATTTTAATTAATGGTAGGTATATAGTTTAAAAATGTTTTATCTTAAATATCCTTCCAGCACTATAACAAGAGTCTACAAAATGGCTTACCAGCATGTATAAGAAGTACACATTTCATCAGAAGGTGACAACACTCTGTTCATGAAGGAACAAGTGCAGTTGTCCAAAGCGGTGCATTTTCCTAGGTTTTCATCATAATATGGGGTCTCCTCAGGGCATCTTGGGTAGCAACCTGAAATGTCATACATTGCTTGGTGAACGTTTAAATAGTTTCCGTGTTTCTAAATTCTAGTAGTACAGAATACTGCAGTACAACAGCGAGATCAAGAAACAGGAACAGAAAAAGGAAAAAATACCTTCAAGTTTTCCTGTAAAGTGGTTGTTAGTGCCACAGGTCTTAACCTGGCCACATGGATTGTAATGCCAGGTGCACTGGCCCACTTCATTGTAATAGTCACAATACACCGCTGTGGAGATGAACATGCACTGTAATCACTTGACTAACTAACTAATAACTCAGGTATGCCTTAACCAGGAAATACTCATGCTGGGAACATTCTTAATTGTTTCCAAAGTCCAATCCAATAATTACAATAGAATACAATACGTACGACACAAATCTGGGGTTCTCCAGTTGATGCAGACATCCTTTGCACTGCAAGCCTCTGCGTAAGCTGAGACAGCTGTACAAAAGCCGAGAAACTTTCCCTCAAACTCACAAGAACAGGACTCCAAAACACAGGCTTGGTAATAAGGCTCTGGATCTACCTAGTAGTCAAAAGAATGCAACAGTTACTGCCTGGTTCAATAAAGGTTCCACCTTTCCTCATGACAAAAAAAGGAATTGTGAGTACACTGTGTACCTGAACCAACTTTCAAACTCAGAAACAGTTTGATGAACTTGAACAAAGTTCAGAAATGTCTGATATAGAAATAGTGCTTTGTTTAGTTAAAGTCAATTAACCAAGATTAAACATCAGAAACAACATTATTTTATTAACTTTTGGCACGGCAAAGTACCTTCAAATGGCAACCTATAAAGGTGTCCGATCTCAGGATCATACATCGCCGCTGGGCCCGGGCTGCACAGTAGGAGTGTTGTTCACAAGGAAATGTTTCATGGGTTACATCTGAGCATGGCGGAGTTGCTGTCTTCCAACTATTCCCAAAGTCCAAAACACTGAAAACTTCTGAGGAGCTGCTTGTCAGAAGGTCGTTTGTCACCTTTCCATCAAAGTTCCCACAAAGCCCCAACACTAGGCCCTAATGTTCCACAGTTGAAAGAGAACATTGCATGTCTTCACCACTCAGTAGCACGTTTCAAGATCTATATTCCTTGTTGTTCCTGAACCAACATTCCTATCAAACTATCATAGCCCTGACATTACATATCCACTCCTTGCCTAACCTTGCCCTAAAGAGGAGGTCAGATAGATATGTTCTTAAGAATGTTGTTCAAATCCCAACCTTGGTGCTAAGTTAAAAATAAAGATTGTTGAAAACAAGTTTGGTCCAGGGCCAACAAGGATGTTAATTTAGCAACTTTTACTTGTGATTTAACCATTGTTAGCCATTTTATAACATCTGCCATTCATAGTGACCTCTCTCCAAAATTTAATCTTTCTATTTAAGAGAAATACTCTCATTTCAAAACTTTGTACTAGGTCTATCACAACAATAGTCCTAACCAGGCACAATGCAACACAATTTCAGCAATAAGTCATTTGTGTGTTCACACTTAATGCATCAATCCCAGAAGATAGCCAATTAGAACAGTTTTGCTCACAACGAGTTTAAAAACAAAAGGTTTGCTCCCGCTTTAAGCAATTTGCTGAAGCAAAGCAATCCACCGTCATTCATTTTCAATAACAGTTCTGGCAACGTAAGCAACAGAGACTGTACTTGATGCCGCTTGATACTACGGCAGAGCAGGAAATCATCTGGACAGCTTGCTGCTTTTTGCATGACATCTGATTAGCTCACAATGTAAATTCTGAATATTAATCTTAGACAATAAAATAAATTAAATGTGACTTCTTACTCTCCACTGAGGCTCTAGTTGGATGGTGACCCTAGTATGTTTGTCCCAGATTACAGTGATCCCCAGTCCGGGAACTGAGATAATGATGTAGAGGCCCACAGTTTGGATGGAGTACAGGGGCTCTGCCAATAATGCACCCCCTGCCTGAAGAGTCTCAGTTACCTTCATGTCGCTCAACATCAGAGTCACTGCACCCTGTCAAACATTAAGCAAATATTTACAATTTCATAACTGAGTGCATTCTAATTTTTCCTTGATAGAAAGTTAAAATATTGACAACATCCAACAACAATTTATATATTCACAGATGGTGATGGTTATAAATACCAAGAGCTCCACTGAGATGGCGCGGGAACATGTCAAAGACTCATCACAACAAGGAACACTCTCAGTTTTAACTGCAAACTGCCCAGTTGAACCAGCGGCCTTATACAAGAAGTATTAGAAGTTAAATATGTTTGCCAATTGTTGAGTGCTACTTTTTACAGCACTTGTGAATTTTACTAGTATACTGTACATAAACTAAGTCAGAATCTTTTGGAAAAGATAATTTGTCACATTGCAACCACTCACCTTCACTAGGGTGTACTGACAGTGGCCATCGAATCTGTACCATTTGGAGTCAAAGGTGTGATACTGCCCATTTCCGAACACCTCACATACTCCTGAACATGCCTCATCTATACAAGACCATTCACCACCTCTACATGTGCTGCGACACAAAATCATGTAATTCAAATCCAGTGGTCAGGTTATTTTTACTTAATTGTAATGTTGCAGGGCAGGATATCTCAAAGCATACAATCTTAAAGCTCTCAAATGTCATTCACACTTGTTATCGCTTAGAATCTTGAGGTGCCAAGTTTGAATATATAAAGGAACGAGTGAGATTTGAGCACTACAGTGGACGGGAAGATTTTTAGTAAATATCAACTCAAATTTAGAAGACCTGAAACATAATGCGCAAGCTGAATGGACTACTTTTAATAGGATTTTTTGTTGTTGTTGCTGTAATTTTAAGAGTTTAATAACCTCAATATCCACTTACTTTCCCAGTCAGGAAAAGAGCATCTTGAATATTCTAAAATATCTCCTTTATTATTCCACAAAAGGAAAACCCTATGGCTTTGGAATGACATGAAGGTGGGTAAATTATTCTTTTAAAATATGTGAACCAAGGTCAAGGCTAGAAGACAGGGTTCTTACCATATTTTACAGTTGGTCTCCACGCTCTGCCCAGTTTCATACACCCTCCCGCTGAATTCACAGGTGCAGTTTTCATAAGCCACACAACCACCGTTATGATCTTCAAAAAGGCCATCTGGACAATAACAACCACTGATACAGCTGTTATCCTCACTCTGTGAATATAGATCAGGAATTTCACTTCAACTCTTGCAGAAAATTAACACTATAACAATTGTCAATTTGATAACAGATGTCAAATTTTAGACAAATGCTTACTACAGGTTTGGTCAAGCTTTCACATGTCCTATGGGCAGTGTCCACTGGTATTTGTGCGCAATCCACACCAATCTTTCCCACTGTGCAATCTAGAAAATAGGAATAGAACTTAATAGAAATATTTGGCAATGAATCATGAAATTTCCAAATAATTACTTGAAAATTCAAGGGTGGAGTTCACTAAAAAGTGACTAACTACATACACAATGCTTGGGTATTTAAACCTAGTTTGATGAATTACGCATACAGGATTATCACACCATTAATTGCAGGCAAACTGTATGGATTTTTGTGGATAAGGTGCATTCTGAAACTCTTAAAGTATTTGTGCTAAAAAAAAATCACAGTGAATTAAAAGTACGGAGGATGTCTTGTCTAATTTTGTATTATAAATAAATTATCTGTGTTCAGAACTGCCATAGAATTCCACAGAGGCTATTCAGTTTAAATACACATACTAAAAGTTGCTATATGCACTGGTTGAGTATTCTGTGTAGTGTGTTTTTGTTGTTGTTTTTCTAAACTGTAAGAAGATGATTTCACTCACTGCAAACTTTAGGACAATGAAGTTGTCCATTTTCACACAAGCTGTAATACAAAACAAACATTTTATACACAGCAAAAACAAAAAATGTTTTAAACATTTATTTGAACTGAGATGTTTTCATCCTTACCATTGGCGTCCACCGATAACCACAGGACCTGGAGGTGTGTCGCCTCCTAGGTGGTGGCAGCTGCACAGCGGGCGAGGGCTGCAGGTCTGTTGGTTGCTCAGGTGAGAATCTGATGTGCATCCACACCCCTCCACAGGATCATCCACCACCTCACAGGTCGGATCAGGGCCCCGAGAGGGAACGGCAGGTATGGTTACATGCCAACATGGCATAAGCAAACCTCAGATTGCCCATGCACGAAGGAACTGAAAGCCAGAATGATCATTTGTGGAATGAGTCATACACATATGTTCAGAAATAATGTTGTTAGTGTAATTACACAAATAATTATAAATAAAATGCAAATATATAAAAAAAAAATTCTAAGTTTCATTTGGTTAATTGTGCTAAGGTTTGCTTTTTCAACAATTTGGGGGGGGGGGGGTATAGTTGCTACTGTAATGACAGCTTGTTGTTGTTGTTGTTAATACACTGAACAAAATTATAAGCACTTTTGTTTTTGCCCCCATTTTTCATGAACTGAACTCAATATTTGAGAGAAATAGGCCTTTTGTGTAAACACAGATTTAGACAGATTTGTGAACAATATTTGAGAGAAATAGGCCTTTTGTGTACATAGAAAAAGTCTTAGATCTTTGAGTTCCGCTCATGAAAAATGGGGGCAAAAACAAAAGTGTTGCGTTTATAATTTTGTTCAGTGTAGTTATCTGAGACTGCGGCACGGACCCTACAGAAATACAATTTAACATCCCTGAAATTCACTGCATAATTTTCACATTAAATAAAAGCTTGTCACTTACTGCAGTTTGTTTCTGATCTCCAGGCCCCAACAGTGATTCCCTGAGTTGCACAGGCTTTTGCGTAGTTGCCAAAGGAGACACATAAACATTCCTGTAATGCAGTCGAGCACTGACAGGTTCTTTTTACACACGCCTAAGAAGAATCAGAAACAGATTAATGACAAGAAAACAACCATGAATTTTAAAATGATAAAATGTGTTAATAGATACGAATATATCCTTGCCTCTACAAAGGGCGAAACAGGTACGTAATCATAACACACAGCAAACAATCCTTCTGGATCTTTCAGTTGGTCACAGTTCTCCTCAGCAAATATCTCTACAAATGGAATGAATATAAGTGGTTGTCTTGTAAAATAAATCCAAAGTTCTGTTATGAAATTCTAGATGGCGCAGTCCAATAGGTTCCAACTCAATATGGTGTTTGGTTATTTTCGTATTAGCAGCCAATGAGCTTGCTGCTCAACTTTCAAATACTCGACTAGTGTTTGCTGTAGCAGTTGCAGCACGCTTCAGAAACCCTTCCCCTTCCCCAGCTCCACCTGTATAGATCTGCTACGGGGTGATCTCATGTATATTATATATGGGGGTTATTTCATCTCAAAGCAGCATGTCTGTGGATGTATTGGTAGTAGCAAGTATCAGTAGTTGCTCTGCTGCAGTGGCAGCAGCATAGAAGTTATTTTCCGCCAAGACCAAATCATTAACACGTATTGTACATTACCATGCTAAACTCTCCGAGAGCTGTCATGACAGAACTTTAATATGGTTAAGCAGTTAGTCTAAATGACACTTACCATTGTCAGTGTTGATGCATCCAGTAATTGGGGTACAAGTGCCCATTGACCAGGACTGGGCAAAAAGCTGAACTGAACTTTCTATGATGCCACTAAAAGTAGTGAAGTCATCGCTTGTGTCATTATTAAAAGTTCCACAAAGACCTATAATAAAAACACTTGCTTTAATAAAAACATTCAAATTTGATTGATTGAATTCTATGTATAATTACATTTTGCTAAAATGCTGTATGTGCTTTGAGGTTGGCTTGTATGAATATCGATTACTCAAACCTTTAGTGTTTTCGGTTGGTGGCAAATTCAAATATATTTGAATTTCTGGAGAGACTTGAACTTGCATTTTCAGGCCAAATGAAGTCTGAACTTGAATGAACATTGAAGACTGCCAAAAGACTGTGGTAGACTCTGAAACAACGGCCAAAAACATAGCAGTTTTGTAAAGCTAATGTGAATGTTTCAAATTTTGTCAGGCTAATATGAATATTTCAAACATTCATCTTAATACGACAAATTCCAAAAGAGCCTACCAGTCTGTGATAGGTCACTGATTTCTATGTTGTTCAGTTGTATGCTGTTTGCAGAGAAGGTATATCTTTCCTGAAATTAAAAAAGCAGTCAGTTTATAGGGGAAGTGACGTCTGAATGTGGTATCAAAATTTATTATCAAATGTTTAAAATCATACTATATATGTACAGTAGATAATGCAAGTTACATAGAGTCTGCAGAATGCATAAAAAAAGCCTGCAAATGTTGGTAAGGAAAATAGACAAACCTGGTTGATATTAAGATATGCCTTTTCTATGACAACACCTTGCCCAGAATATTGAATGTTCAATGTCCAGTTAAGCCCCTGGGCGACATACCAAACATTAGACATACCAAACATTTTAATGTCAGAAAATCATCAAATATCACTTTGCAAGAAAAAAAATGCTATATTCCATTTCAGTTACCCTTGCAGCCACAAAGGTGCATTTGTCTAGTATAGAATACTGTTTGCCATCAAATGTAGTGATGAACTGGCCCTCAATAATACACTTGGCTGGACATGTGTTTGCAGAACATGCCCAGTTTCCTCTGATGCAGGTACTGTGGGGATAAAAAAAATATATATATATCTAAAGCGGTTTTCAAAATTTATTTTTTACAGATTATATTCAAATCTCACAATATTTACTTACATTTTTACCTACAAAGAGGTTGTATTTTGAAAAACCTTGTATGATTGTATGTTCTTGTAACCAAAACAGTAACACACAGTAACAGTAAATAAAAATAACTGGTCACACTTTATTTTAAGATCCAATTATCGCCATTATCAAACCATGAACTACGGCTTTTGCCTCAATAAACTCCTAATTTGCTAACTTAATTAATAGTTAGTAACAGTGTTGGGGAAAGTTACTTTTAAAAGTAATGCATTACAATATTTACTTCCTAAAAAAGTAACTAATTACGTTACTTAGTTACTTTTTATTGAAAGTAATGCGTTACGTTACTTTTGCGTTACTTTTTAAATCTGGGCTGGGCTTGCTTGTTTGCTTTTAATATAAAAAGTTCTATTTTTGGCAAATGTAAAAGCCCTTTCACACCAAAAGCCTCAGGCTGAAGGAAATGTAAATTCACGTCTGTACAGTAGAACACAGAAGAAGAAAGTTCAACACTCTTCAGCAATAAAAAAAGAAGAAATGTTCGTTTATCTTGTGTAATTTTTTTCTTATTAGTATGGTAGAATTGGATCATTGGTAGCAGCAAATTGGTTAATAAAATGGGATTAAATACCCTAACCCTAACATAAAGGATATTTGTATTATTTAACATATTTAATTATTGCAGCTTTGAGTCATATTCTGAGTTGCGTTTAACTGTTTTTATAAATTTTGAGGAAAACTAAATCAGATTTTTTTTTTTTGAGTGAGATGAATGAATTAATGCATGTTCACATTTATTCTAGAACGATATTTTCTTGTAAATTAAAAAGTAATGCGTTACTTTACTAGTTACTTGAAAAAAAGTAATCGGATTACGTAACTCGCGTTACTTGTAAGGCGTTACCCCCAACACTGGTTAGTAAGGTAGTTGTTAAGTTTAGGTATTGGGTAGGATTGGGAATGTAGAACATGGTCATGCAGAATATGTGCTTTATAAATACTAATAAAAGATATTTTCTTGTAAATTAAAAAGTAATGCGTTACTTTACTAGTTACTTGAAAAAAAGTAATCGGATTACGTAACTCGCGTTACTTGTAATGCGTTACCCCCAACACTGGTTAGTAAGGTAGTTGTTAAGTTTAGGTATTGGGTAGGATTGGGAATGTAGAACATGGTCATGCAGAATATGTGCTTTATAAATACTAATAAACAGCCAATATATTATTAAAAGTCATGCTAATAAGCAACTAGTTAATAGTGAAATTTGGTCCCTATACTAAAGTCTTACCAAAATTTCTTACCAGGTCTGGCACTTTGTTCTGCGTTCCTGCCTTGGTGCATACATTATCTTTGCATGCACACATGGACATTCTTCCACATAAATGGAATGGTAACCATCAACGCGATCATTCAGGACCTTTCCTGAGATTATGAGAGACAGATAAAATGTTATAAATAATATAGATATTAATGAAATAAAACAATATTTTCTGATTTCACGTATCATTGATGAAGTTAAATACTTTATATTTGTTCAGTAAAATAAAATTTCCCACATTTCCCTTTTTGCTGCTAATCAAGGACCAACCTTCAGCAGGCAGGCAGGTGCTGGTAAGTTCTGTGGTGTAATTCTGTGGGTTGCTGCAGGTTGGTGGGAAAGCGGGACCCATCTCTGCATAGTGCATGTCTCCAGGACAATGAGGTTGGGCTGCAAACCATATGAAATATCAGTGTTACTAGTAACACTGTAATGTGTATATATGTAAAAATGAATAGGAGAACTTTTCTGATTGACTTGTTATAAACTGTGGGTCTTACAGCAGCTGCTTTTTGATCTCCACACTGACCACACTGGACTGGAGCTCCCGCACATAAGCGAGAGCTCTTTAAAAAACGAGCAGTTTGATTCCCGATGCCATAATCCATTCATATTTTTATAGCACAGATTCAGGTAGGTTTGATATTTAGTAGCGAGACATTCGTAAGCATGGGACAAAAGATTTTTACAAACCTAAAAAAACAGGTATGGTTAGTAGGCATTCAATGGATTTAAAAATATTTTATTTGAGCCTGGTATAGATTTATTACTTAAAGTATTTTAATATCTTGTAATCCATTGCATACATCACAAACATAACACACATGTTGTTTCTTTTAGAGATACCTTGATAATGCATTATACAAGCTTTATAATGCATTATTATTTTTATTATATATATATATATATATATATATATATAATTATTATTATT
>NW_015661891.1:337336-342989 GCF_001515625.1 Sinocyclocheilus rhinocerous | reverse complement strand
CTCTCTCTCTATTTATTTATTTATATATATATATATATATATATAATTATTATTATTTTTTTGCAGTACATTTTTATTCCACTGTGCAGAAACTCACTGTGTTCGTCTGCGCAACAGAGTCTTGTGTCAGGCATTGGCCATCAGAGAAGACACTGGTGAATATCAGCTGCTGCATAGTTTCTATGAACAAAATAGTAATGTTAAAACACCACCAGAAAGTACTACATGATTATATCATAAAACTCTTTGTTTAAACACACTAACCTGAGCTGTTCTTGTGCCCACAAAGTCCACTCATACCCTCCACTAAATCCTGGTTCAGTTGCATCTGTAAGAGATGTGCTTAAAGTGCCCCTATTATGGATTTTTGAAAATTACCTTTCATGCAGTGTGTAACACAGCTCTAAGTTTGCCCGCTCACTTGTTGTGCGCGCAGACCAGGGAAAACTTGGTCTGAATGAAAATGCTAATTCATTCTTTGCCACTAGGTGCCACTTTTGGAGCAGTAAAAATAGCGGTTTCCCCGGTAACGCTGTACACAAAGCAGCACTGCGCTCACAAACATAGCTTTACCAGGCATTACAGGCATGATGAAATTAAAATGAGACCAATCGGACCAATCACCGCAAATTAACGTCACGCAAAGGAGGGGTTTGGAAAAATGAATCGTTGAGCGAATCGTTTGTGAGTCGTTGAGCAAGTAAAGTAAAAATAAATGCATATCATAAGACAATGAAAGTGTTTTTTGACCTTGCATGAATGCAACCTGTTGTTGGCGACTCCTAAAACCAAAATATGAACCTTTCATTACCCATAATAGGGGCACTTTAAAGATTACTTACAGTATGGTCAGGGTCGCTATAATATAGTAATCACATATTTTTATTCTTATGAACAATGCTACATTAAAATTTTGTAATCTTGCGGACCATTGTCTTTAATGGTAACTCACCCAAAGTGAACTGACACCATTAGCTACACTGTACCATGTGACAGACAATGGCAAAACTTTGCTTTGGAGCCTGGTATAGATTCCATAATGAAACACGTGCTGATAGGTGTGGTCGTATGGAAGGGAAATTCTGTGAAAACATTGACAAAAATTCAATGCGGATATATTAACAAGAAACATTTTTTTATCAATAAATACTTCTAAAAGTGTAGTCAGTATATTTATTTGCATGCTACAAAATGGTATATTGAATGAAATGGTATAAATAGAAACTAAAAGTATTTGCTTTATTAATAACATGATTATTCTAGCAAAATCCCAATTCTAATCAAATTCTAAGCAATTCTAAGCAAAATATTCGATTTGCTAAATTAAACATTATGTAAAGAAGGAAATATGAGGGGGTGCTGATATTTAGTAGCACACAAAGCTGCTATTATAATGAAATACTATTACAATGCTATAATTTAATAATTACAACATTATAAGCTCTTTTAATAACATGAACAACCATTTTCGGAACTTTTATACAACAAAAATCGAAATATTGGTCACAAATGTGACTCCCATACCTGCTGCCTTCCACTGTCACAGTATTATTGTGAACGAGGGTCGTGACTTTATTCACAATGATCTCCACTCTGTCCATCAGGCCATTCGGTCCACGCTGGACGATGATATGACAGTCCACTCCAGCATGACTGAAGCGTGTAAGCGTTACAGGACATGTGGTCTTCAGATGAAATGCAGTTTTGTTGAATGTATAAAAGATGCCGCTGCCGTATGTCTTACATACATCTGAAATAAGACCCAAATAAATAAGATCAAAGTGGACAACAGCTTTCTTTCTTGCTTGCTTTCTTTCTTTAACATGTGATTTGTCTCTAAATAAAACAAAATCTAATTTCCCAGTTATATTGGACATTGGACATGCTATTAATATAACTGGACTTGATCAATTATGTATTCAAGTAGATAAAATGCAATATTTGTCTTACTTTGAGCTGTAAACACAGAGTGAATGTGGCCTGCAGATAAAAGCAGAAAAAGTTAAACAAGATGAAAATCTTCACTTAAAAAAATAAAGAATTGTACCATTTATGTCTAGCCATAAATAATACATAATACTGGCAATATTAAAAAGTAAGAATTAAAACAATAATAATAAACGTTAATTTAAAAATGGATGATAAATAATATTAAATAAATAATAGTCAATGTAATAAATTACTTATATTTAAGTTTAAAATTAATTATTCGTCATTAAATTAAATAATATAAATCATTTATTAACGTAATCTAAAATCAGCTAACCTGAGAATACAATAATTATTCCTAAAAGTGTAGCCTCTCGTAGAGCCATTCTGTCCAATGAACCATCTGCTCACTGGTGCACAACTGCAGCAGGACTACAGAAATTCTTCTCGCAGCCCTTTTATGACGAGATCTACTTCACTAATTTGAATAACATGAGGAAACAGCCACAAGATTAAACACTGACTAAATTCACATTAACTAATAAGGGGGTGTGGAACACAAAAGCTAACAAAGGTTTTTTTTTGTTTTTTTTATGTGCTCACATTAGACAACCGTGGAGAAAATCCAAAGATTCATGTTGGAAATCCCTTTATTTGGCACTGCTTTGTTGTTTACCTGTAATGGTGTGTAGGTCATATTCTGTTTGACATTGTACCTGGTTCTGCTCTGTGAACAGGTGGATTTGATTTCAGGAACAGGAACACTGTTAGCTCCCTGATGAGAATACGATCTCAAAACTCAATCACGGCAAATGCAAATCTCCTTTCAAATGTGTGTTCAAAGGACATACGTAACTCTAATCCCAAAACTGTATATTCACTGATGTATATTGCCTTACCAACATCATCAAAACTTTAAAACTGCTTTAAGAAAATATTTTTAGAGAAAGAGAGAGAGAGAGAAAAAAACACAGGTTGCATTGTAGTCTTGTGCAATTACAAGGAGGATATACACATTATTTACAACCTTTTAACTGTAAAGTCTTCTATTCAATTTACTTTTTTATTAGTTTTTTTTTCCCCCAAATAGGTGAATTATTACATCCTTCTGCTCCAGGATAAAAGACAATTATGCATGTACATGCCAAGAACCAGAACAAATCCTTACAGCAACATGACTATTAAATTGTGATAGAAGGTTAATATTAGATAAATATTACCTAAACAGATAAAGCTGGTTAAGAACATCCTTTAGAAGAGCTCAGAACAGCATTCGATTGTATTATTATGTCAAATAATTTTTTTATTTTTTATATTTAATATCAAAAGCAAGACATATATTTATGGATGAATTTAATAGCTACGTTATTTTATTAAGTTGTAAATAAAGCAAAGGAGTATGTTTTTTCAAAGTTTTTTCAAAGGCTTTTTCAGTCTTTCTACTTTAAAAATTCACATTCAATTCAGTGTGTTCTTTGTGTTACTTTGTAATTATTTGAGAAATCTACTAGCAATTTCTGAGTGAAAAAGGTTCCAAAATAAATACATAAATAAATAAAAAATTCTTCAGTTTTTAAGTTGTGAAATTATACGAAACACACTGTCTGTGTGTGTGTGTGTGTGTGTGTGTGTGTGCGCGTGCGTGCGTGCGTGCGTGCGTGCATGTGTGTGTGTTTATCCTACATTGTGGGGAACAAATGTCCCCACAAGGATAAAATACATAAATAAATAAATAAATAAAAATTTCAGTGTACTTTTTTTTTTCCAGTTTTTAAGTCGTGAAATTATATGAAACACACTCTGTGTGTGTGTGTGTGTGTGTGTGTGTGTGTGTGCGTGTGTGTTTGTGTGTGTGTGTTTATCCTACATTGTGGGGAACAATGTCCCCACAAGGATAGTATAACTTGACATTTTTGACATTGTGGGGACTGGCCTGTTTGTCTGAAAGTGTTAGAATGCAAACTGGTTTTCTGTAAGGGGTAGGTTTAGGGTTAGGGGATAGAAAATATTGTTTGGTCAGTATAAAAGTAATTGAAGTCTATGGAAAGTCCCCACAAAGAAACCTAGCTGTGTGTGTGTGTGTGTGTGTGTGTGTGGGTTAAAAATCATACCTGTATCTCAGATGTCCTTGAACACCAAAGCAGCTGCTAAACTTGTGACTAAAAATGTTTCCCCAATAAAGACTATATGGTACAACAGCGAAGAGGCTTGTAAGGAAATTATTGGTGCCATTTACAAGGTCTATTCTGTCCAGCAGGTGGCAACATATCTGTTTGTCTGGTTTAAGGTGGTGTTGTCTCATCTACTATCCGTCCACATAGCTGTATCCAAATACAAAAAGTAGTTTTGTTTTTTTTTCAGAATGTAAGCTAATCATCAACAATCACTTCATCGGCAAAAGCTGTGTCCAAGCATATCCGTGTCCTCAGTGAAATGGTGTTGATTTACAATCAGTTCCTATAATCTAAATAACCACACTCATGGACCATACTCATCCCAGATTAGGACTCTTATCATAAGAAGTCAGTAACCTAGGCGACTGTTTGAAAAAGGCTAGAATACTAAACGCTCAGTACAGGCTTCTGGTGGAATATTACTAAACCGTGAACATTAAAACCACTCACAGGTGAAGTGAATATCATTGATTATATCATTGCAATGGCACTTTTCAAGAGGTGGGATATATTAGGCAACAAGTGAACAGTCAATTCTGCTGGGAAACCTTGGGTCCTGGCATTCATGTGGATGTTACTTTGACATGTACCACATACCTAAAGATTGTTGCAGACCACATCCACCCCTGATGAAAATGGGCCCTGCCATACTGCGAAAAATGTTTGGAGATCTCAGATCTCAATCCGATTTAGCATCTACTGTATGGGATGTCCTGGACCAACAAATCTGATCCATGGAGGTCCCACCTTGTAAATTACAGGACCTAAATGAGGCTGCTATCTCTTGGTGCCAGAGACCACAGGACAATTTCAGAAGTCTCATGGAGTCCATGCAGCCACATCAGAGCTGTTTTGGCAGCACGAAGTGGACCTACATAATTTGTATACTCGTATGCAGAGGTGGACAGTAGTGAAGTATTTTTACTTTACTCAAGTAAATTTAAAAAGTATCTGTACTTTTCTTTGGAAAACGTTTACTTCACTACATCCCAAAGCATAATGTCATACTTTTTACTGCACAACGTTTCATAAATAAAAGTTGTTGTTTTTTTACCTTTAATATTTAAGATCATTAAAAATGTAGTACTTCCTTGTACTCAAGTAAATCTTTGAATTACTTTTACTTGAGTAAAAGATAGTACTACATTTCTAATGTAATTAAGTATTAAATGATATTTAATATGAAACGTAGTGCAGTAAAAAGTACAATATTATGCTTTGGAATGTTGTGAAGTAAAGTTTTCTAAAGAAAAACACTCTGATAAAGTACAGACACTTGAAAAGTACTTTTAAAGCAGAGTAAAAATATTTTACTACTGTCCGCCTCTGCTCATACGATAAAATTTTAGAAGATGTAGATTGTATTGAATACATTTGCATTTCATATTAATACAAATTAAGTTAATTTCCAAATTTAAAAAAGTATTATCCCTTAATATGCACTTAGTGTAAATAGACACTCTGTATTTTTAATGGACACATTTCCTCATTATGCCTTTTCTCTAGTTAAAGGAAATCTCTCTCTCTCTCTCTCTCTCTCTCTCTCTCTC
>NW_015661891.1:304315-333623 GCF_001515625.1 Sinocyclocheilus rhinocerous | reverse complement strand
TCTGCTCACTCTCTCTCTCTCTCTCTCTCTCTCTCTCTCTCTCTCTCTCTCTCTCTCTCTCGGCCTGTACACACACTTAAAGTGACACATCCCCTTCAATATTCACATTATAATTTATCGTTTTCAGTGACTGTGTCTTAAAATTTAACTTTTGGTCCCCAATAGTGTTGAACAATTGGTTACATTCTTGGACCCAGAAAACTCTGCATGGGCTCTCTCTCGGCCTGTACAGACACTTAAAGTGACACATCCCCTTCAATATTCACATTATAATTTATCGTTTTCAGTGACTGTGTCTTAAAATTTAACTTTTGGTCCCCAATAGTGTTGAACAATTGGTTACATTCTTGGACCCAGAAAACATGTTCTGCATGGGTTTGCACACTTGCAAATACTGTATAAATGAAAGTGTAGTGAGTATCTTTCACCTTAAAGCAGTGTTTACAAAAATTAGCTTCGCATCTAGTTCTTCACATAGTGAGACCAGCTGCCTGATGGGCCAATGCAACTACATCAAAGGAAAAATGTTGTTGAATTAACTGATTGCACAGTTAGAACTGATCTTGTGTCAGTTGAAAGCCGCTAATACAACCATAAGACGGAAGACAAGATGAAAGGCAGATTAATCAAGACTCTCAACCTCAAAATAAGCTCTTTTGTAAAGAGACAGATTACCCAATATGTAGCCTACAAATAAAAATACGAGCTCAAGAACATGTGCGTGCGTGTGTGTGTGTGTGTGTGTGTGCGCATTTTTGTGACGAATGAGGAAATAAATTTGTATAATGACAAGGGTATGACATAGGTATTACAAGGAGAAGGTGACTTTTCAGGACATTACCCCATGTCCCCACTTTTCAAAACGCATATAAATCACACAGAATGGAGTGTATTGAAAATCTGAAATAGCACAAAGTTTCCTGTGAGGGGTAGGTTTAGGTGTAGAGTTGGTGTAGGGCAATAGAATATATGGTCTGTACAGTATAAAAACCATTACGCCTATGGGATGTCCCCACTTTTCACAAAAACAAACGTGTGTGTGTGTTTTCCCAGTTGTAGCTATGAATGCTGGAATAACCAGATAATAAACGATTAGCAAATACTCATATGCCATTATCAACAATTCTGTGTATGAAGTCATTAAGAGGCGTATGAAACCACTCAAGTCATATCGATTCTCAAGAACACATCAGTGGACCAAACACTATCTTTTGGAGATTGTAGAATCTCATATCAGTGATTCCCCACTGTACTTGAATGGATAAAAATAAAGACCATTAATTAGTACTTCAGTTGATCAAACAGTTTTGATCAACAGCTCAACTCATGATATTTCATTTCCTGCTCCATGCTATTAGCGAGAGAAACCCCGCTAAGAGCGTTCAACCCGCATTTAAAAGCTCCACTTCCATTTTCAAGTGAAAATGATGATATGAATCTAAACTTAACCCTCTGTGGTGAATAGATTGTCCAGAAATGTACAAATAAGATTGTACAAATTCATAACCACCAAGTAACCAAAATATAAAAATGTTATGAATTGCCATGAACACACTCTGCTCACATACTGTAGTATGGAATGCCACAAACAAAAGAAAGGGAAAAAAAAGCTTAAAGGGGTCATATGATGCGATTTCAAGTTTTCCTTTCTCTTTGGAGTGTTACAAGCTCTTGGTGCATAAAGAAGATCATAGAGGAGAAACAATAATGTACAGTATTTGAAAAATAATGTGTTTTTTGAACATTAAAGCATGTCAACATATTCTGTTACACCAAATACACAAAATAATGATCTTTAAAATAGCATCATATGACCCATTTAAATGAAACAGGTATTTCAACAGGTATTTATTGTTAACTATTTTCATGTACAGTATGCTACATAGTACCTGTCCTTGTGCCTTTGTTTTGAGTTCAAACTTTTATGTTGCTTCATTTCCTGTTTATTTTGCTTGTTTTGTAGTCCTTTGTTATCTTCTTGTTCATTGGGTCCACCTTACCCTGCGTTCCATTCAGAAGGGTTCATCCCTATGCCCTAATCCCTTCAAAGGGTTTACCTTCCGGAATGAGAGCTTCAAAGGGTTGAAAGGTGTAGGAGACCGAACAACTGTTTCTTGAAGTGCTCTTCTGCGTCATCATCCCATGCCCATATGGAGGCGCCCTCATCAGCGCAAAGAATCATGGGGGCTGAAATGTCCATCAGTTGTACCCTTCGAAATCCTTCATTCCGAAGGGCCCTTTGAAATGGCCAGTTTTGAGCACTTCGGTTTGGAACGACCCTTTGCGGCCATGATTGTTTTCACTCCGAAGTGCTCTTCGGAGGGCGATATATCCCGTTTGGAACGCACCGTTGATCTCCTGGTCTCCCCAGGTGTTCCTTGCAGTGTTGCCAGATGGGAAATGTCCAAGTATTGTACAAGAAGCTCAAAATTATCGTATTTGGAAGAAAATTATCGTACACGAGTCAAACGTACAGAATACAGCTATTTATCTACCAACAACTTTTTGACATGACCTGCAAATTACCACAATGGATAAATAACTAGGCGTACCTTAGTGGGAATGTTCAAACTCCACCTCCGAGTCACTGACATCGGAATCCTACATGTTGCCAGAAGTTGACGGGGTCTTTTACGGTACAGATTTGATGCCGTTATGGACCGCAACATAGTGCTTGTTCGCTTAAAAGCAGCGCACCCTCCCGCATTCTTAACGCATTCTGAGGTGTGCACGATCAACGAGTATAAGAAGCCTTATGATTACAACGACCATGATTTGAAGTGTCACAAAATTCTGAAATTATCGTACATTATGGGATTTTTTTCATTATTGATTGTACATCGTACAGAGGTCAAAATTATCGTACAAATACGCTAATTATTGTACGTCTGGCAACACTGGTTCCTTGATATCTTGTTAGTCAATTAATCTTTAATGTTTATATAATCCCTAGCATTTACGTTGTTCTTGGTCAGTTTTTTGTCCTTTTCATGTCACTTTGTGAGCTTGGTCCTGTTTCTCTTTCCTTTGCGTTCCTTTTGTTTTGTTGTTTTATAAAAAATTTTATGTTGTTTTCTGCATTTGGATCCTGCTTTCCCTTTTCTCTGAGTTCATGGGCGTTACAGAGAGTTCAGGGATGGACTCTATGTTTGTGACGGAGCAGACAGGGAACACAGAGAGCCCAGGGACAGCCTCTGTGGCTGGAATGGTGCAGACAGGGCACACAGAGAGTCCAAGGACGGCCTCTGTGGCCAAGACAGAGTAGACAGGGAGTATAGACAGTTCATGAACGGCCTCGGTGGCAGTGATCGAACAGGCAGGGGTGGCATTACTGGCCAGGACAGAGCAGGCAGCTAACACAGGGAGTTCAGAGATGGCACTCAGGGTACTTTTACACGACTTTGATTCCTTTGAATTTTTTTAATTTTTCGTCTACAGATGACAACGTTGTCAAACCATCACAAAAACGACAAAAAAATACTATATTATACATGTCAGGTCAGTAGATGGCGATGTCACTTTGTAAAGAAAAACTACACATCTGTGCACATATGCATTCCTGTAGACTATAGTACACATATTACGCATGCATATGACGTCAATGTTTCCACAAATCTGGTTTTTCTTAGTTTACATGGAGATTAAAATTTGCACTTTGAAACTCGTTTTCAAAAGTTTCTTTTTTTCAAACCACAAAAGTGCTGTATTTGTGTAAATGAACGGCCAAAACGCATTAAAAGTTTTAAATTTTGAGTTGAAAATGGTGTCATGCAAATGGCCCATCAGTCAGAGATGGTCTTGTTGGCCATGACAAAGTGAAAAGATGGCTCAGGGGGAGCTGTAGCAGATGTCCGCGGCTTGGGAGGAGCCATAGTGGATGCCACCACCACGCAATTATTAAATAAACCAACAAAACACAAGGAACTCAGTGACAGAACCAAGCTCACAAATGACTGAACAACAACTGACCATGAACAATGGAAACATTAGGGCTTATACTGTGCTCATGCCATGTTGTAAATATGATGACAACATGTGACATTCTGCTTCATTCTAGATGTTCATGTCCTCGGATTTGGAATTATGCGTTTCTATGGCAACACTATCACCACCTAAACATTGCGCCTAAATAAATCTGTGGCCATCAGGTGGTACAAGTTGTAGCTCTCAGGGAATTCCCAGTTTACAAGTTGTCATTACAAATTTTACGAGGACGTGATGCTTTTTACAAGTCAGAATCTCGTAATTACGGTAATTAGGACAAAACATAAATGCACCTTTATATACACACTAAGGTTAACTGACAAAATAAAAGGAACATCTGGGGAGACAATCAAGAGGGAACCAATGAACAATAGGACTACAAAACAACCACAGGAAACAGGAAACTCAACAGCATAAAAGTCCCAACACTAAAGAAAGGCACAATCACAGGCACTACATAACAATGCATTTAAATTTATTTTAAATAATATTTTCAGAATGCATTTATTTAAATTGCTTAAAATCAGTATAAATCAGTTCATTGTGAGACAAAAAATCAGTTAAAAAGTATTACATGGTTATGGCTAACTGTGTAACAAGCAATATTCAAATACAATTAACTATAATTAATTATTCTAATATTCTAATTATAGTTAAAATATATAAAATTGAAAGAACTTTATTGATGATAAACCTGGCTAATGTGTATTTAAAAAACACATTCAGTTTATTAGTACTATTACAGAAATCTTACATGTATCTTACCTTTTTCATTTATGTATGACTGACAAATATGCATCACATTTATTCGTTTTTTTTTAATGTTAAAACTGTGTAAAATTATTAGTTTACTTATGTACTTTTCTCAGTAGATGTAAAGATTTATTTGTATACAGTTATCTGAAAACAATTTGGTGGTCATTTTGTGGTGCTGGGCTAGCAAGATTAAATTCTGATTTGAAGTTAATTCTTTAGTTGAGATCAGTTGAGTAAAAAAATCTAAATAGTAGGGGGAAATCTGTATATTTAGTCCATATTTATGATGTAATTATTATTGTTTTGTTGCAAAACTTGTTGGTGGATAAATAAGACAAACCTATTTAATATCTAACTGTTTCTCCTAAAAACAGATAAAATAATTGATCAAATGGAGACTTTTGCTGAAGTCATTTGCTTGATTTTCCTCCAGAAAGAAAAAAAATCTCATGTGCTTCCTCTGGTGTCAGAAGAGTTTGCAAAATGGTTTCATTCTGTGCTCAATGTTTTAATGTACTGTATGTTAAGAATAGTCTCCATTACATATAGATTTGTGCCTGTTTGTGTTTAAGGAGACTTAAATGAGACATAATTGTGAACTTATCTTCCTGAGCTATTAAAGAACAAAGTCTGATCAATACTATTTTCCCATGGGAACTAAGATGCACCATTACAGCCTACTGTAGAATTATCATGCTTAATGCAGGCAAACCCAGTTGTTCACAGAGCTGTGGGAACATAAATGTCTGGGGATAACAGTAATTCTTATTTACCCTGTATGTACAGCAGAAGTTCAATTTGATTTTACATTTGTCTCTATAAAACATGCTAGCCAAAAAAAAGAAAAGGAGATACAAAATTGATTTTTTTTATTTCCAGTAAGACTGAATTGAATTTAACAGCAAATGAAACATTATTTCATTTCATGCATTAAGTTAATTTAATTCTTCAGGCTCCAAGAACCGTTATCAAAGCATGAAACATGAAAAATGAGAAAAACTGTCAAATTAGTTAACCAAAACCCTTTAACCTCTATCAGAAATGTTTTGCTTTTCAAGTAGACACTGCAATAAAAAAAAGAAACATTTAATGTCCAAACAAGCAGCTTGCAACATAATTTCATATTTTAACATTTATAAGTTTATAATCTGCTGTGGAAGATTTAAAAGGTTATTCAATCAATGGTCAGGTCATTTTCAAAATGAAACAATTAAACTGCAATAGAATGACTGACAGGTTCTTAATGACAATTAATGTCGTATGGGTCATTCCTGATTTGATGCCTTTTGGATATCGTATTATAACAGGATGGACCAAATAATAGGGTAGACAAAAAAAAAAAAAAAAAACTGGAGAACCTTTGGTCTGATATTTTCAGAATGCATTTATTTAAATTGCTTAAAATCAGTATAAATCAGTTCATTGTGAGACAAAAAATCAGTTAAAAAGTATTACATGGTTATGGCTAACTGTGTAACAAGCAATATTCAAATACAATTAACTATAATTAATTATTCTAATATTCTAATTATAGTTAAAATATATAAAATTGAAAGAACTTTATTGATGATAAACCTGGCTAATGTGTATTTAAAAAACACATTCAGTTTATTAGTACTATTACAGAAATCTTACATGTATCTTACCTTTTTCATTTATGTATGACTGACAAATATGCATCACATTTATTCGTTTTTTTTTTATGTTAAAACTGTGTAAAATTATTAGTTTACTTATGTACTTTTCTCAGTAGATGTAAAGATTTATTTGTATACAGTTATCTGAAAACAATTTGGTGGTCATTTTGTGGTGCTGGGCTAGCAAGATTAAATTCTGATTTGAAGTTAATTCTTTAGTTGAGATCAGTTGAGTAAAAAAATCTAAATAGTAGGGGGAAATCTGTATATTTAGTCCATATTTATGATGTAATTATTATTGTTTTGTTGCAAAACTTGTTGGTGGATAAATAAGACAAACCTATTTAATATCTAACTGTTTCTCCTAAAAACAGATAAAATAATTGATCAAATGGAGACTTTTGCTGAAGTCATTTGCTTGATTTTCCTCCAGAAAGAAAAAAAATCTCATGTGCTTCCTCTGGTGTCAGAAGAGTTTGCAAAATGGTTTCATTCTGTGCTCAATGTTTTAATGTACTGTATGTTAAGAATAGTCTCCATTACATATAGATTTGTGCCTGTTTGTGTTTAAGGAGACTTAAATGAGACATAATTGTGAACTTATCTTCCTGAGCTATTAAAGAACAAAGTCTGATCAATACTATTTTCCCATGGGAACTAAGATGCACCATTACAGCCTACTGTAGAATTATCATGCTTAATGCAGGCAAACCCAGTTGTTCACAGAGCTGTGGGAACATAAATGTCTGGGGATAACAGTAATTCTTATTTACCCTGTATGTACAGCAGAAGTTCAATTTGATTTTACATTTGTCTCTATAAAACATGCTAGCCAAAAAAAAGAAAAGGAGATACAAAATTGATTTTTTTTATTTCCAGTAAGACTGAATTGAATTTAACAGCAAATGAAACATTATTTCATTTCATGCATTAAGTTAATTTAATTCTTCAGGCTCCAAGAACCGTTATCAAAGCATGAAACATGAAAAATGAGAAAAACTGTTAACCAAATTAACCAAAACCCTTTAACCTCTATCAGAAATGTTTTGCTTTTCAAGTAGACACTGCAATAAACATTTAACGAAAATGGAGAATATCCAAGCATCTCTGAAATATTTACTGTTATCATCTATTGCAGTAAACACATTTGTAACTCTTTCTTAACATATTTTGAAAGAAAAAAAAGAAAGAAAAAAATTCCTGATGAAGGTTCATGCGACCGAAACGTAGTCACGTAGTGATATGCTTTGCATAGATTTGTTTTTTGCTTAGGGTAGAAAAAAAAAAAAAAAAAAGAGACTGGAGAACATTACTTTGGTCTGAACTAAAAAAATAATAAAACACTCATAAAGAAGTTACTTCTTCAACAAATTATAAATTACTTTCTCATATACGCAATGATGTGGAAAACAACTCATAGTAATTGTTGCATTATATATATATATATATATATACACACGTCAGTGGTGGGCTCTGGCATGCGCTCCGTTCATCGGGGTGATGGTGGGCTGGGCACTGGGTCGGGAGTGGAACTGGCGAGATTTTCCTGGGAACAGGCGGGGAACGGAGATCCATTTCTCGCCAGTGTCCACTCCACAAAGGCGGTGAAATTCGCTCGAGGACCATCTTCGGACGACAGCGCTCTGCATGAGATGTTCAATCTGGCGTCGTAGAACGCATAGAGCGCGTCATCCGGGTAGCTGGTTAGAGCAGCGATGACCAGGAACAGTCTGGTATGGCCCTCGAGCGGTATTCCGGACGGGAGAGGGGATCCATAGAAACAACGGAAACAAAAATGGAGGGAACACACGATATCCTCCCCATGCTGAGATGCATTGTATCATGTGTCGACGATAGCCAGAGATATTGTCAAAACAAAGCATCAAAAATTGGCAATATTAAGAGGATTTAGCATTTCCAATTAATGTAGGCCTGTTACATTCTTATTATTATTAGGCCTATTATTATTATTATTATGCTACTTTCATTATTAAATTACATGAAATTATTGCGCCACAATAACTTCATAGCGCATCACCGCATGACTCCCTGTGAGGATAATTAAAACATAGGCTATTAGCTTACTCCTCATTGAAAATTTTTTTTTTAAGTTTTTTTTTTTTAAAACAGGTCTATTAATTTACACAATTAAATTATAGGCCTATAATTTTTTTTGTATGATTTATTACATTTTCACAACACAAAAAAAAAAAAAAAAAGATGTATGGACGCGTTTCAAAGCCAACTGCCAGGTCTCTGTCTCTATCTCAATGTTAAGATCCCTAGCCCATGTAAGACGCAGACCGTCAGAGGCCAAGGGATGATATGTGAGCAAGATGTTATAAATCTTAGAGATGGCTCCGCTATGATAAGGATTGATAATGGAAATGGTATCAATCAGAGTAGAGGGTGGAATCAAAGGGAACCCAGAGAAATGCTTGCGGACAAAATCCCTGATCTGCAAATACCTGAAAAAATTGGACCGTGGCAAATTAAAAACTTGAGTCAGTTGTTCGAATGATGCAAATATGCCATCAATGTAAAGATCCTTAATAGAAACTATCCCATGATCCACCCAGGCTGCAAAAGCCTTATCATTGAAAGAGGGAGGGAAAAGAGGATTAGAATGAACAGGGCATAAGAGAGGTGTTGTCTGTAGAATGAAATGGCGCCTAAGCTGACACCAAATCTTAAGACAATTTTTATCTATAACATTATTAGAAAATTTTAAAGATGAAAACGGAGGAAGACACAGAAGAGATGCAAGTGAAGAACGGTCACATGCAACCTCCTCAATCCTCAGCCAGGGTGGAGGCTGATAATTAGAGCAACACCAGAATAATATATTTCGAACATTTGCAGCCCAGTAATAAAACAGGAAGTTAGGTAGTGCTAATCCACCCAACTCCTTAGTTTTTTGCAATATGCCTTTACGCATTCTGGGAGTTTTCCCGTTCCATATAAATTGAGAAATAGAACTATCCAGAGAATTAAAGAAATGCTTTGGAATAAAAACTGGGATACATTGAAAAAGATAAAGGAATTTGGGCAGTATATTCATTTTAATACAATTTATCCTACCTGCAAGAGAAAGAGGCAACACAGACCAACAATGAAAATCTTCAGTCAATTGATCCAGCAGAGGAGAAAAATTACAATTAAACAAGTCAGAGTAGTTCTTGGTAACACAGATGCCTAAATAATTAAAACTGTCCAATGATATCTTGAATGGCCATTTTGAAAGAGGATAGGCTGCAGCTGCAGAGTTTATAGGCAAGAGTTCACTCTTATGAAGATTCAGTTTGTACCCCGAGACCTGCCCAAATTCCTTCAGTAAGTCTAACACAAGAGGTATGGATCTGTCTGGATCAGAAACAAAAAGTAAAAGGTCGTCAGCATACAAAGACAGTTTGTGCCCAGAGTCCCCTCTTATGATATAGGCCTATAATTAAAATTATTAACACTGCAGTTATCAATGAAAATTAAGAGCAGCTTTATTTCGTGCACAGATTAAAAAAAAAAAAACTGTTTAACTGTCCATGTATTTCACTATATGGGCCACAAGAGAAATATTAAGGGAATAATTTAAGACAGTTATATACCGTCATTAGCCTATGTTGAAGTAGTTTTGTCTCTTGTTGTCTCAGAGAATATGCGCCGTTAATGCAGCGTTAGAAAGCTCCGTCTGTCACGTTACGCTGCCGGAAGGAACACGGAGTCGTGGATAATAGAAAGAGTCTTTAATAGTTACCAACACAGAGGGTCAATCCAACACAGGGAACAGGAGGTAAACACACGTACATCACTGATAGACCCAACAAATACAAACTGAACAGACTGGGGCTTATAAGGACTGGATAACGAGGGACAAAATAGACACAGCTGGAATCAAATTAACACAATTAACATGAGGAGAAACTGGGTCACGGGGAACAAAACACACACAGACAGTCCAGAACCCTGACACCGTCAGTTTTTTTACTTTCACTTTCTCTATAGTGAATTGACTGACGTTCACCAGGGCTGCGTTCAGATTACTAAATGATATTTAGACAGACTTGAAGAAGTTCCAGATCTATACTTGTGCTCTTATTATTTCAGTTATTTTGCCTTTAATGTAAAGAAACATGTGCAAACAATATTCTTGCCCTTGTGAATTTATTTGCATGTTAATTACATTGTGCCAGTTGTCTCTTTAATACCGCGTGGTTTATATGCATGTTGCTGCTGATTGGGCTGACATGTTTGACACACCCACCAAACAAGAGAAAACGCATCTCAAACCCCGTTGCACACCGTTTCCAGGAAACATGTCGTTCAAACCGGAAACCGTAGCAAAACGGTGCACACCTGTTTGAGTTTGAACTTGCCCCTGCATAACTCTTGCGCACAGTTTGTGCGTTGCTTGCTTGTGTTGCTTGACCCCTCCCCCATAATATCAATTGTTTATAGGCC
Source organism: Sinocyclocheilus rhinocerous (assembly GCF_001515625.1). Taxonomy (NCBI): domain Eukaryota; kingdom Metazoa; phylum Chordata; class Actinopteri; order Cypriniformes; family Cyprinidae; genus Sinocyclocheilus; species Sinocyclocheilus rhinocerous. Next base: position 322,791 of record NW_015661891.1, on the reverse strand, counting down.
ACGTATTAGGCCATTTTTATTTTATTTTAGGTTTTTAATGTTTATTTTTCAATGTTAATCAAAGTGACACCAAAAAACAGGAACATCATTAGGAAAATGAAATCCTGGGGATGTAGGGAATATAGTCATATTTGGTGGTTTTAATGCTTTAAAATGTTGAAATTATTATTATTTTATTATTATTTGTCATTTTTAATAATTAAATATGCTTAAAGTTCAAGTTAATTAAACAATTCGACTTTAATAAAACTTAAAGTTAATTAATAATGTTAATTAGTCCTTCTGTGTGAGACATTTGCATAATGCTATCTGGCTTGTTGTCTATCATGGAGGGCTTAAATAAATAAATAAATAAAGTGTCATTTTAACATTCACTATAAAAGAGTAGCCTAGATATGTGCAATAATAATAATTCCACATAAAAATGTTTTTTACAATGTTGTGAGATTAAGAGGAGGAAGAAGCTATTTGTCCAATAGATGTATTTCTCTGCACATGTGTGTTGATGTGTGGTTCTTTGACGCCATGCCCACGTCACGATGACGCTGAGTTCTACCTTTGCCTTCACGCTCATCACTGTCTGATGCTCCAGACTTCAAGCACAGAGCCGTGACACAACTTGAGAGGAGTCAGACCATACAGACCATTCATAAAACCACATCAACAACACAACAGCACACCAAGCTAGACTCACATCAGCCCACTTCTCCAGTTCACCCTCTTTGACTCACTGTGCACATTTATTCTTGCGGCTTTTCACTTATGTCCCGCAAATCCAGCGATGACTATAATCTGCGTAGTATGAGCAATCTGATGGGCGAGAGGAGGAAGCGAGCGTCGGATGATGGAGAGCGGAGTCTCATCAAGGCTCCGTCCAGCGCCAGCCTCAGCAGCGCCGGTCCCTCAGCAGCGTCCCCCGCGCCGGCGGACCTGGAGCGTGCGGCGCGCAAACAGTTCCAGCAGGATGTCATGCCGGGTTTCGTCTACGTCCTGGCCGTGTTCTCCGCTATCGGCGGCTTTCTGTTCGGATATGACACCGGGGTGGTGTCCGGAGCGATGCTTTTGCTCAAGAGGGACATGAATGTAACTGCCCTGTGGCAGGAGCTGCTGGTGTCCGGGACTGTTGCCGCGGCGGCGGTCTCCGCGCTGCTCGGCGCGTATCTCAACGGACTGTTCGGGCGGCGGGTGTGCATCCTCACGGCCAGCTTCACCTTCGCCATTGGGGCGATAGTGTTGGGATCTGCACCCAATAAGGAGGCTCTGCTGGTTGGACGGCTCATAGTGGGACTTGGGCTGGGTGAGTGAGACACACCTGACCGATGCTAATTCATTCAGTGTTGGCATCAGAAAAGTTACTATAGTAAACTTGAGGTTGTTTGGGGTCTTGCCATATTGCATTGTCTTTGAGTTTTAATCGATTTAAGCAATTTATAAACATAAAATATACAAATGATTATACATCATGCAGATTTATAAATAATGTTACGGTAAAATATCACTTTACTGTAAAAAGTTATCTTAAAGAGTTAGACTATTTCTACCTGATCTTACCCTTAAATATTGTTGGTGTAACCTAACATAGGCTATTTAGATTGATTCAGTTATGTTAAATAACATTTTTGGCAGTGTTGGGAAGGTTACTTTGGAAATGTAAATAACTGTAACTGATTACAGTTACATTTATTTTGTAATTAAATTAGGTAACGCCGTTACATGTAACTAGTTACTCCCCAACACTGATTTTTGGTAACATGATTTGAATAAAACCAATTACATTACTGTAGATGTTACCATAGGAAGCATTTAAGGTTACTATTTTCAGTCTAGAAATGGGGAAAAAATTGCAATTTAGAGTTACTAATACCATAATAGCCTAAATGGTGATACTGATAGATACTGAACATTTTGGCATACACACACACACACACACACAATTTATGTAAACATATGTAGTCAGGTTAATTTAGTATTAGAAAATAACATTTTAGACTTGAATAAAACCATATGAAGCACTATATAAAGTTACCTTTTTTAAATAAACTACATGAAAAGATGCTTGCCTTCTTTTTATTATTTTTTGAATATCTGCTAAAACCATATGAAGCACTATATAAAGTTACCTTTTTAAATAAACTACATGAAACAGATGCTGCTCTCCTTTTTATTATTTTTTGAATATCTGCATCATTGTTTTGAAAATGAGCACGACTTTGGTAGCTTTCCCTTTCCTCCTTTCCTTCATTTCAAACTGTATCTTTTCAATTTGGATAATTTTATTTAAAATGTATACTTATCTATATTTATCATTTTCAAACATCATTTATATTTACATCTTATATTTTATCAAGGATGTTCTTGACCAAGACTTTTGTCTGCTTAGTAAGTTCAATAACTATCTTGTTTAAAAAAAAAAAAAAAAACTTTAGTAAGAGCAAAATTATATATATTTTTTGCATTGAAATTATGCCAAAACTGCGGAATAGTTTTATTTTTTAAACATTTATAAAATAAAAGAAAGAAAGTAAGAAGCCGAAATAAATGAATAAAATGTAAAATAATAATAAATAATAAATAAATATTACTTAAATATGTTAATAAATGAATTACTTCAAATAACAAATACTAAATAAATAAATAAATAAATAAGGCTTTAAATACATAAATATGGTTACTTAAGCCCAAAACACACTGCACGATTTTAGCAATCCTATAAGATCACTGCATGTCACACTGTGGCATGGATCTAATAAACTTGGCTACGACTTGTGTGTAGACTGTACGATAATGACATCTATTGACTCGTACTCTACGACGCACGTTCCTATAGAATAATAAAACGTCATCAGCATGCGCTAGTAGTAAACAAAAAGAGCATGATAAATCACACTTTAGCAGTTGTATTTTTTATGTGTGCTGGAAAAAAGTTGAAGCAGTGAAAGAGGAAGAGATAAGTGCTTGAGGTAAGCAGTTTTATGTTTTAGCATGATGTCGCGTTGATTTCATGTCGCAATTTTATTTGTGGATCAGTAAACGTGGATCGTAGCAGCAAACACACTGTGCGATGATCATGCTGCATCGTAGGCTATCTTTGGTTGCAAGACTGTGACAACGGCCGTCTTTGAACCTCTCTCACTGTACAACATAAGATCACCGAATAGGAGCCACGATCACAAAAATCGCCATGATTGTTTCAAGTGTGTTTAGGGCTTTATACATATACACATGCCATCTTCTCTTGGTCTGTTCTCATCAGAGATATTGTAGACTCACTGCATTACTGTGATCTTCCTTGCTACTCTATTGGAGTTATTTCTGATTGCTTTTCATCTTTGTGTTGTCTTGCTACCTTGTTGTAGTGACCTTTTTTGGGATACCTTTTGTTCTCTTCAGAATAGCGTACACTGCTTGTGTTCAGCGGATATTCTCCAAAATGGCTCTACGGTGATGCGGAGAGACACAGAGGAGACAAATTGTTGAAACAAAGTCGTTATTTTTGTTTTCTTCGCGTACAAAAAGTATTCTCGTCGCTTCATAACGTTACAGTTGAACCACTGATGGCAGATGGACTATTCTGACAATGTCTTTCATACTTTTCTGGACCTTGACAGTGTAATTTACTTGGCAGTCAATGGGACCGTCACAAGCCTCCCGGTTTTCATCCAAAATATCTTAAATTGTGTTCCGAAGACGAACGAAGCTTTTACGGGTTTGGAACAACATGGGGGTAAGTGATTAATGACAAAAATGTTCATTTTGGGGTGGAGTAACCCTTTAAGTGCTATGAGACAGTTTTTAGTTTTTAATCTATTTTATTGTGGTCACACTGGGCTTTGCAGAAGCCAAATACACCAATTCAAATATCAAAAATCAATCAAAATAACAGCTAATTATCTGAACAGATGTGAATAGATGCACTGACTGAATGTACTTTTTTTATTGTTCATCTAGGAGATAACTAAAGTAAAGAATACAGACCTGACATGTTTGTATCTTTTAATTAGTCATTAGGTTAGTCCAGTGGTTCTTAATCCTGGTCCTGGGGACCACATCTCCCTTATCTGACACACTCAGTTCTGTTCATTGAGTTCTCTATTGACAAGCTGAAGATCTGAATTAGATGTGTTCAATTAGGTCTGATCAGTTTTTATAGGCAGCATAGATGTATCCTTCACTGCCTTTGATATCTGAATAGATATCAGTCCTATGTGTTCCATTCTTTGTCAGTTGAGCTAAAAAAATAAAGATGCTTCTAAAAGTTGCAATTGGTCCTCAGTTTGTGTTTTTGACCAACTTTTTCCACTACTATTATAGTAATTAAATATTTGCTTAGTTTTCACCAAAGCTCACTCTATTTGTTGTAGATTATTAAATTGTTACTCTGCCTCAGAAGTCTGTCTGAAATCAGTTTCTTCAGGTGCATTTGTGTGCAAACGCTACCTGCAAAGTCATTGCCTGATAAGGCACAGAGGCAAGAAGTCAGCTGCCTAAACTTTCGGCTTTCTAAAGCAGTCCTTGCTTAGCTGGTTCAGCTGTGCTGGAGTTGGGAACTCTGGGAAATCTGCAGGACAGAAGCTTTCTTGGTCTTTTTTAACTTTTTTGCCTTTTATGTAATGTTTCATTAAATGCAAACAGTTAGGTTATTTAGTGTATGTTCAATGTGGTTGATTTTCCTAAAGGATTTTAGACAGTCTTTTTAATTGCTTTGCTTAAAGGAACCCAAGTGAGTCATAGTGTAGAGTCATAGAGTCACAGGCTTTGATAAAATTTCATGCAGCGTTTCATTGAAAATTCAGACCTATTTTTAACACAGGCAATTAGTACAGAGTCAGAAGGATTCACATGATTTGATTGGGTGGTAAAGACTGACAGAGCTCCAGTAGCTCAAGTGGTATTTCTCATTAATGTGTTTTACAGAGCTTCCAAGAATCAGCTAAATATCCTGTGAGCATTTGGAAAGAGCAATTTGGCCTGATGCTTATTGTCTAGCATTATGCACTGTCATTAGGGAAGATTGGTGTTTTCTCAATCCTTATATTGTCTGGCTGACTAACTCCTTCTTGATTGCTTAAATCCAGAGAGTCACCATTTGACCCATTACACTCTGGACCATAATCCATATTTGCAGTTTTAAATATATTTTGCACTATTACTTTTAAAGCCAATCATTGTTTTTTTTGTGTAGTAGTCAATAACCATGTATACTTTCTTCAGGAAATATGAACATGTAATGTATTTTTTCCATTTCAAGTCTATTTTCAAATTACTTTTAGGAATAAATTCTTTTGTAACTTTCTTGAAAGGTCACTGATCTGATAATTGACCACTGACTTCTGGTTTAAGCGATTGAGCCCAATTACTTCCACACTGACCTTTGCGAAAACACAAAACCAGCAGAGGGCAAAACTAGGATCAGTTAAACCATCAAAATAATGACCTTTTCCTCAGCCCATTATCTTTATTTAGCATAGTTAAGACAGCAAAATACAGGACACATATATGGGTATACTGTATGTTCTTTCGTTATGTGAGTCAAGCCATTAATGCAGTGTTTGGAAACCCCATCTCAAGGGATTTGGTCAATTCCTCACCTTAACGTTCCTTCAAACCGGGCACAGAGCCTCGTGCTAATCACAGATGGTGTAAAGTAACAGTTCAGTTGGTCTGGTGTGATCAGAGAAGAAGCTACGCTATTCTGGCAATCGTCTGCTGTCTCCATGACTCCACTATCCTTGTGGAGCGAAAGGCCATTAGAGCGATGACCTCTCACGTTGAGTGTCTGGGGTAGTCTGCTGAATGAAGTGGATGTGTTTTTCCTTTAAAACACTGTCTCTAATAATAGAGGACAGCTACAGCTTCAGTTGGGAGTCTCACACTAATGAGTCCGCTCTCTAGTTTTGCAGCTGAAGAACAGTAAACCTAAGCAAAAGCAACTACAGTTTATTTAGCAGACATACACAAAACACCACAACAACATAGACAAGCGCCACTTCCTCCGACTGACTGTTACGGGCTGAGCTGCAGTATTGATATTGTGATGTATTCTTATCTTGTATACTGATATCAGTGGATTGATACTTGCTAAGTATTCCCTAGCGCTTTTAAGCAGATTTACTGATGGCCATTAATGTTGAAATATAACACTCAACACACAGTATCTCTCATGCAACATCAATATCCTTGTAAACTGCGATTCATTTGTTTGTGTTTTCGGTACATACATATTGACTTTTCAAAGCCTAGTGAGCTGCCTCGCTGTCTATATACGTATCTACCTTCTGAAGCAGCTTCCTAAACAAGACAAAACCTCATAAGTGACTGTTCTACTTCAGCATAGAAACCTTGTTACCAGCAGCACAATAATAACTCTCCCCAGGCTCACAGTTGCTTATAGAGTTAGCTGCTAAGCTAACCACATGCTCAAAAACAGATACACATATTTTATGAAAATGGTTAATTTTAATAAGAACCATTTTTAGCAATAGTGTTTAGTATTGATCTAATTTGTTTGAAAACTGTCAGCCATATTAGAAGAAACCTTTTGGAGATTGTTTTAAGCCCAAGACACACTGCATGATTTTCGGTTGTCCCAGACGAAATATTGGCGTCGTGAAACAATCGTGGCTCCTAATCGGTGCTCCTGTGACGTACAGTGAGAGAGGTTCAAAGACGACCGTTGTCATGGTCTTGCGACCAAAGATAGCTACGACAGTTTTCTGACAGTATCAGAATTACAGCATGATCATCTCACAGTGCGTTTGCTGCTATGACCCACGTTTACTGACCAGCCAATAAAAATAAGACATGAAATCAATGCGACATGGCACTAAAACATAAAACTGCTTACCTCTTATCCCTTCCTCTTTCGCTGCTTCCAATTTTTTTCAGCACACATAAAACCTACAACTGCCAAAGTGTGATTCATCATGCTCTTTTTGTTTACCACTAGCGCATGCTGATGATGGTTTATTCTTCTTTAGTAACGTGCGTCTGTAGCATACGAGTCAATATCATCATCGTACAGTCTGCATGCATGCCGTACCCAGGTTTATTAGATCCACGTCGCACAGTGTGATCTGCAATGATCTTTTAGTATTGCTAAAACCGTGCAGTGTGTAGAAGGCTTTAGTCTCAAATTATACATGTGATTCTGACTAAGATTTTGGCTAAAATAGACACCTACTAATGTATTTGGTGAAGTCCATAAAATATGCCCTGGTTTTGGGCAAATTACTGTATATGGCTGATTATTTGATGCAAAAATTGATAATATGATTCTGTAATCATAATTTGTGTGAACAGGAATAAAAGTAGTTGGTATTTTATTGCCACTAGTGTTCATTTCAGCTGGAAACTGAAGTGAAATGTATGTATAGGTACGTTTTTGGACAAAAATGTAAATAGAAGCACATTTTTCCAATAAGCCTGGGTTGGTTAGGATGCATCCATAGACAGTAGGAAGAAAAACAGCTCACTCGATTTTGAAACAGACCCTTCGAGACAACTGGGAGAGTTGTGGTTTCATTGGATAGGTGAACGTTTTGATGTTTTGTCCACGTATGAAAACTGAGGTGGCATGTTTTAAGCATGTACAGACAGATATCATATCATGCTCCACACAGCCATCTTTGTCATTTTGAATGATCCTTCCATGTGACATAAAAGTGGTCTTCCCACTTGTATAAATAAGGATTGTCTGTGAATGGCATTGTTGGATAACCTGCATCACTGAGGAGAATACATCCTTTGCTCATGTGAAATCACTGTCTTTCAAAATGTAAATGAAATGCCAATAACAGCTGTCGTCTCACAGTATTGATTAACCTCTTTGTGAGGCAAGCAGTGAGGCGTTCCCATGGCAACAGGTAAGTTGTCTGCCGGGCAACGAGAGCGACAGTGAACCAGGGCTATTAATAGACTTTATAGCGAGCGGTTATGTCGTAGATCTTTGGCAGATAAATGTGGGCATGGACTTTTTGTTTGCTCTCCTGTGTAAATATCATGTGAACATTGGTCCCGTCACACCACATTACAATTTCCTCCCCATCCCAATCTGTTGGAAGCAAATTCACATTTTATGGTGTCCTTGTTATTCCAGAAATCACTTGCTTGTTGAAAATGTGCATAATGTGACACATCTGTGATGTAATTGGTGGAAATGATAAGGATGTGTCCTGGCTGGATCATAGTTCATCATAGTTCTCTTGAGAGCCATGTGATTGGCAGGGAACACTGGTACACAAAGCATGTTCACTATGCATGTCACATATTCTTGTGTGTAACCCTCTGACAAAGCCCACAAGATGAGGTCTTTTGTAGATCTGAGAGACAATGTCAGTGTAATAAAGCTTTCAGTGTTCGAGAAATTTATTATGAGGTGCATGAATGCAGTACTAAATTTAGACTCAAGCATGCATGTTTGCTCATTTACATTAAACTTACTTTCATTAAAATCAAGAAGTTCATCATTGTCATAATGACCTATATGTTGTTCCAGATATGTATTATTAGTAGTAGTAGTAGTATTGTGTGGAACAAACTGAGAATAGTTTAAGATTATACTGAATATAATGAACGTGAATGGAGCTTGGACTGTCAACCTCCAAAATTGTAAAAAAACACATTAAATACCAACTTATAATGTAAAATCATATTGGATACTTCATGATTCTTTTATGAAGTGTTTATGGTGCTTTTATGTCATTTTGGAGCCCTAGTCCCCATTCATTTACATTATGGAGAAGAGCAGATAGTACATTCTTATGTATTTCCCATTTTGTGTTCCACTGAAGAAAGAACGTTATATGGGTTTGGAACAAGAGGTTGAGTAAAGGGTAGAATTTTCATTTTTGAGTGACTTGTTCCTTTAAGGTACTTGTGTGCCTTTTGGCATTACGCTTTCTAACCAGAGTGTAGTTTTGACTGCTATATATCTACGCTTTCAGGTATTGCATCCATGACTGTTCCTGTGTACATTGCTGAAACCTCACCGCCCCACCTGAGAGGACGCCTGGTCACCATCAACACTCTGTTCATCACAGCAGGCCAATTCACAGCCAGCGTTATTGATGGGGCCTTCAGCTACATGCAGCATGAAGGCTGGAGGTATGACCATCAAATCAAGGTTTTTTGGCAATATTTTTATGAGTGGTTCAGCTGCAGAATTTGCACGGAATCTAGAATTGTTCTTATTTCTTTGCTGTGGTGTCAAATGTAGAAAAATGTAGTTTTTTTTTTTTTTTTTTTTTTTTTAAATGAGCAAAACTGAATGATTTTCATGATGTTCATAATCTATGGCGCCATGGTATAAGCAGTGAATGAGATGCGAGCTTGCAGTCTGAATTAAATGTGATGAGAGAATGTATTTACTGTGTTGAATTGTCTACCTCTGTGTTATGTGAACGTCAGGCCTACTGGAAAGAATTGTCCTGTAGGGCAGATTTTGTAAATTGCATCATTCTCAATCTCTATAGCCTGTCAAAATAAACCTTCAGAACAATACAAAATAAACATTAAACCAGCTGTAAAATACCTCCCTCACTTTATGCAGCTGTTGCTCTGGGAGCGAAAATATTAAAAAGATAATATCTACTTGATGGAAATGTTGCCATCTACTTTTATCTACCCAAGCAGCAAAATCACAAATCGATCTATGTAAATGAAAGTTTTACTGCTTAACCAACAAACTGTCATGACCACAACTCAATAATCCATAGCAAATAATGATTTAAATATGACTTGTTTTATTTATATATTTTATTAAAATCATTAGGTTAAATTTTTAGATTGTATGGCTAGGTTTAGTATGAGCCAACTAAGTTTTTATGATTTTGTTACCTGTATGAGTTATTACGACTTGTTATGCTGACTCGTTATGATGGATTGGCTTTACTGGCATCTTCTTCTGGTAAATCTGATCTGATATATATATATATGTAAACTTCATTAAAACACCATACATTTACTTTAGAATCAAAGTAAATATTGTAAAAAATGTAGTAAACAAGGTGTATTTACATTGAAATTTTTCATACTAAATTTAGTTTGATTCATGCAACCCCATCTTATAATCCATACAAGATGAGAGTGTGGAAAACAAGCAAGCTAATTGTTTCAGTGGAAATAGAAAATTTGCACTGTAATCTTGTCAACTGAATAAAAAATGAATTCAGATCATTTGATTATCTTTAACGTAATCAAATTCAGTTTATTTCGGCAAAAGATTCAGAATTTGGGATCATTATAAAAACTTTTATTTAATTCATACCATTTTACAGTCTATACCATTTTACCATTAACATCATGTTTTGTTCAAATCAGTTGAAGACTCAAAATTAAACTAGCAACAAAGCGTAGGCACCAGCTGAGGATGTATATGTATTCTTATTTAAGAACAATGATTTTTTTTTCCTTCAGTTTCTCGAATTTCTCTTCCAATATTGTTTCTTTTTCATCTGTTTAGATATATGCTGGGTCTGGCAGTGGTCCCTGCATTGCTGCAGTTCCTAGGGTTCCTTTTCCTACCCGAGAGTCCTCGCTGGCTCATCCAGAAAGGTCTTACCCAGAAGGCCCGGCGCGTACTCAGCCAAATCCGTGGCAACCAGAACATTGACGAGGAGTATGATACTATCAAAAGCAGCATTGAAGAGGAGGAAAAAGACTGCGAAGGAGGTGAGAAAATAGTCTTGCACGCACTCACATATGCAAATAACTCAAAGAAACACAATTACAGTCATGGTTCAGTGATTTCATTAAACTATGGAAAGTACTCAAGTACACAAGAGAACACCATGTGGATATTGGAAAACCTAAGAAGCGTTAACATTTGCAGCATCAAAGTGCCCGGAAACCATTCGTTTTCAATAGGAATTGGTGAATTAGAGTAAAATGGGTATCAGAAACTTCTTCCGATGCAACAAAGTTGTGGTGACCAAAAGGGATGGGAATAAGGAATTGTGGTACAGAGTATTTTGGCACAATGCTCCATGTGTCAGGATTATGGACCTGTTTTGTGTGTTTTCTCCCTCATGTGCCCATATTTGGTCATTCCTGTTCCTGTCCTCGTTCTCTCATTATTAGTTGATTCCCCTCACCTGTCATTCCCTCGTTTAGTGTAGTATTTAGAGTGTAGTCTGCCCCATGTTTCCTTGTCGGGTCTTATACGTCTTCATGGAATTGCTCCGTGTGTGTCCTGCCTGTATTTAACCCCTTTCTGTGGATTATTAAAGACTGTGGGTGGTACTCTCCTGCATTCTCCTCGTTCCTCGTTTCCTCTCCGTAGGCAGTCGTGACAGAACATCGGACCTAATACAGTAACTTTATTTGTGTTTTCCGTGTTTTTTACAGTGTTTTTTGTTTCTGTTGTGTTCCCCATGGATCCCCTCGCCTCTAAGTTTTCCTCCCTTGCCCGTAAAGACCTTCCCTTCTTGGAGTATGCTGTGGAGTTCAGCCAGCTCGCCGTTTTAACGGCGTTCCACGACGCTGCGTTGAACTCCCTGTTCTGGATTGGGGCCAACTACTACCGCCCCGTCAACCTCCCAATTCTGGAATGCGTCTACCCCCGATCCAGAACACAGCCAGACCCAGAGCCCAGCCCACCATCACTCCGCTGCACGGAGCAAGAGCCTGAGCCCACCACTGATGGAGAGCCAGAGCCAGTCGCGACCGACGAGCCATCACTTAGGAGTGCGGCAGAGCTGAGGATCGCCACGGAGCCAGAGCCTTACGGATCATCAGACCAGGTGTGAAAGCCGGCTACAATGCCCGCCACGAGGGAGAAAGCCGTGGACAGAGAGAGCGCGGAGAGGAGCTCCGCCCCCTGCACCGTGGCTGAGGGTGAGCTGAGAAGGGATCTGGGTGAATGGAAAGCAGAAGGAGACCTTATTGACTTGTATACCGACCTGCCCCCTCTCCTCCCTCATCCGTCGGTGACCTCTGTCCCTCCCGTTCCTGAGTTTAGCCCTGTTCCCTCGTCCAGCCCAGAGAGGGCTTCTGTTCCCAAGGGCAGCCCTGAGAGCCCGGAGGCTCAGAAATGCACGCCCACCCTCCCCCTCCTGCCTCCTCCACCGCTGTTGTCATGTGGCAGGGATGACTGAGCGCGGTTATAAGATGATTCCCCGGGTAGAACAGACGCTCGCGAGCTATCTGTCGCCTGACGCGGCATCGTCTTTAAAGGCTCCAGCATTGCCCTCCAAGCCGCTACGAACAACATCAGCGCTGGTGGGCAAAGGGTACTCGGCAGCGGGTCAGGCTGGTGCGTGTCTGCACACCATGGTGGTGTTGCAGGCGTACCAAGCCAACCTGCTTAAAGAGCTAGATGAACATGAGCAGATAAAATCAGAAGATATTACTGAGCTCAGGAGGACCGCTGATTTGTCTCTCCGCGCCACTAAAGAGACCGCCCGCGCCATCGGCAGGTCTATGGCAGCTATGGTGGCGGCGGAGAGGCATTTATGGCTGACCTTATCAGACATGAAAGAGAGAGATAGGGTCTGCCTCATGGACGCCCCGCTTGCGCCCTTCTGGCCTGTTCGGCGACGCCGTCAATTCCATCGTCGATAGGCACCAGGAGGCTCGTAAACAGGCGGCGGCATTCCAGCGGTTCCTCCCTCGCCGCTCTCTAGCTCTGGGGGCTGCTGGGCGGGAGCAGCCCCCTCCGAGTACCAGCTCCTCATACAGGGAGGCACAAAAACAGAGCGTTGCCTCACGTGCTCCTCCGCATCGGGACCGCGAGTTAAAGCGACGCTCTAGGTCGGGGGCCTCGAAGTCTAAGCCGGATCTGCGGACCGTACTTAAGACTAAGAGGTCCTCGGCCAAGAAGTCCTGACGCCACTGGCCCAGGGCTCATGAGGGCAGGCCCCTCTGGGGTGGAGCGGGTTTCATCGCATTACACGATGTCCGTCTCGCCTCAGTGCCCTCAGGAGATCGGTCTGCTAACCCTGCCGGAGTTACAGGGCGCAGCGGTCTCCCGCAAGCGCCACTCTCAGTCACCGCCCGGGAACATAGCGGTGCTAAGAGGTTCGCCCCTCCGCGGAGGTCTCTAGAGCAGCTGGTTCGGTTGTCTCCTGCTGGTTCACCGTTACAGGGCACCGAGCTAGCTGCTCTCATTACACCAGAGGTCAGTCTTGAGAGACTGATTCCCTTAGTAGATTTTTTGGCAGCATGGAAACTACTGCCAAATTTGTTTCCCGAAGCGTCCTCCGACGCAGCTCGAGTTCCTGAAGAGGAACGTCTCAGGTTACGCATGTAACCATGGTTCCTAGAGGGAACGAGATGCTGCATCTCGGGGCCATACTTCCGGCATCCCTGCCAGTGCTTGCTTCACTCCTTGAAGCTGACGCCGGTTTCACCGCACGTGCTTTTATAGCTTCCTGGTCATTACGTCACCCGCCCGTGACGTCTCGCCCATCTATTGGACTGATTACACACGGGGTTCAGAGCCGGTCACGCTGAAGGGCGTTCCCAAAGCATCCTCCGACACAGCGTCTCGTTCCCTCGAGGAACCATGGTTACATGCGTAACCTGAGACGTTTTTTATGATATATAGGAGTTTTTGCGAAATTGACATGTTTCCATTGGGCGTATTTTCAAAGTTCAATTTCAATTTGCGCAATTTGAAGAGTAATGGAAATACACTTAGTGAAGCTCATGTGATCCAGTGATCCAAAGTTGGATACAGCAATTGACACTCTTCATTTCATCTACTAGAAAGCAACAGTAAAACAATGTGGCAACCTTGTTCAGCGCACTCTTCTTTCAATCTTTATGAATGTAACAAGAAAAACAAATGAAAGTAATTAAAAATGTGGTAGCTAGTCTCATACAGAATCAAAAAAGTTTGGAAAGTGCAGATGCAATGTCAAGAGGCAAGAGGATCTTGGAAAGTTCATTGCTTTTGTCCTTAATTACCTCTGATTCAGAGGTCCCTAACTACAGACTGAAGAGGCCTTTATATCCCACTTGCCTCTGCAAAGCTGAAGGTGAAGGAGTCCCTTAAAGTGCCCCTATTATGCCATTTTTAAGGTTGCTTATATTGTTTTATGAGTCACCTAAAACAGGTTTACATGCATGCAAGGTCAAACAACATGTTAGTTTTCTCAAAAAATAGATTTAATTTTACCTCATTTCTAAATTATTCGTAAACGACTCGTGCAAAGCAGTTCAAAGAAGTCTCTCTAAACCCCTCATTTCCGTGAGCCCTCACTGCTGTGATTGGTCAGATGGTGCAGTGATTGGTCCAGAGCCGTAGAGAGATTGGCTCTGGATTGGTGTACCGTGTACAGCGCATGTCGGAAACAAAACGCCCATTGCCATGACGGAATGACAGCACTGGAGACTTGTCAATACATAGAAAAGATGGCATTGATTGTACCTTACCAATTCGAGCCGGAGTCTGATAATGAAACGGCTGAAGTATTCGCAAGCACGACTGGAGCAGGACGTTTCTGAGTGGTAAGTGTCAAGTGTTAACAAGCTTGTGGTAATTATAAGATGTGATTAAAACAAATTTACTCTCACAGCGTAGGATACAGTGTCTTCTCGACATGATGTTAACTACACTGAAATTTTACTGTTTGTGGGCAGGCAAGTTGGCGACGTAGAACATGGGCAGACATTATGCAAATGTGTTACTTTGTGATGTAGAGCCGTAAAAGAATAAGATTCGAATTCCCGATGACTCGTTTAGGCGATTGAGAGCCGACTCTTTTTTTTTTTATGGACAATAACTTTATTTATCGTGCACTGTTGGCTTACAACTTTGCAGATAGTTTATGTTCACATACAGCTACATGACACACTGCATGAAAGGTAATATTCGAAAAGGCATAATAGGGGCACTTTAAAGCTTTAAAGCTCTATCCAGAACAAGACTCAGTCACATTTTATATTTAATCACACTTTATTATACTTAACTACTATGTACTTACATCAAAAAATAAGTACAATGTACTTATTGTGGTCATATTGGATTACAAAACACTTTGCTGCTATTGTGGTGGGATATGGGAAAGGTTAGGGACAGGTTTGGTGGTATGGGTAGGTTTAAGGGTGGGTTAAGGTGTAAGGGATGGGTCAACAATGTAATTATAAATGTAATTACAGAAATTAATTACAGATGTAACTACATATAGGTATTTTTAAAAATATAAGTACAATGTAAAAACATGTATGTACACAATAAGTGCATTGTATCAAATTATTAATTTAAATGTAAGTACATAGTAGTTAAGGCCACCTAATATAAAGTGGGACCCAAGAGTCTTATTATGGTACATACGAATATACCAAGTTGCACATTTTTATCCGTCATAGTCCAGGAGGTAACCTGGTGGAGATTAATGGAAATAAAAGGGGAACAAATATTTTCTTAATGCCAAACAGTACATGCATGGCACACCAGCAATAAAAACCTGAAGAGGCCACAGGTGTTCATGGCCGAATCTCATTTGAGTCAACCTATAATAGTCAAGAGCAATGGAAGGCAACATTACCAGCAATTCAACGGCACAGCAGGGCAGAAACGACTACTGAATAGCATGTGTACTTGAACAGAATGTTTCATCCAAGCAAATCTAATTCGGCCGTAGGTGGAGGCAATTACTAACCATGGGAAGTCACCCAACCCCTAACCAGACCTTATACAACCTCATTTACTAACCAATCACATGGCAGTCATAATCTCTCAGACCTTTTAGCTCCCTTAGAACATCATCTGAACATGATTGACACTTTTCTATGAGATCTTCATCAGAAATAAGATCGTTTATCCAGACTAATGGCTTCTGGCTCCAACCAAGTCACTGTGAAACAAAGCCATAAGCCGAAGACCCTAGAGGCATCATGGTGACTACACCTTTGACAAAAACACATTTTCTGGTCCTGCAGCTGTGATGGTGACAATGTCATGCTCTCAACTCTCAAATGTGTAAGGTCACTGTTCATGGGTTTCAAATAGGCAAATGTTAATTACTGAGACAGCAGGCAGTATTAACAGGAGCTGGAGAGAAGTGATTGCAGTGATTGTTCCTAAGGGGCGTTCAGATAGACAGCAGTTTGCAGCAAACAAAAGTTATTCATTTTCAATGAGAATTGGCAATTTTCAGCTAAATAAATGACATGTCACCTTTGGTGATGTTTAGCAGACTTCCACCAAAGTCCTTTTCAAGAAAAGACAGTTTACTTGGCGGCCATATTGGTAGCTCCTCCAGATAACTTTTGGGCATGCAAGACCATCTACTCTATTTAAAGATATCTCTATAACTCTATAATACAGAAATCTCAAAGAAAAAAAATGCTTGCTAAATTCATATTTAAATAACCTATTTCAAATAAGCAACCAAATCTGACATACAAAATGGAGTAAGAAATCTGTTGGAACCGTGACCAAGGGCATCACCCGACCCTTTCAACCAGCTTTTCAGAACTAGCAATGCCAGATTTACAAATTAATCACTTTTATTCTAAATTGTAAAATAAGTTTTCAGAAAGGCAATGACATTGTTTGTGCTTAAGTTTAATTAATTTGGACAGTTTGTTCACGTACTTAATCATTTGCAAGATAACCCAACAAACATAACCCATAACTCAACATAACCCAACAAAATGATTCCACTTTTTGATATTATCTCTAGCTTGCCCTGTTTCGCTGTTTATCCCACAGTCCTCTGCCGCTCAACTCCCACAGATAATAAATTGAAAAAACACCTGCCCAGTCCCACTCACTCCTTGTCTGTGGACAATAACAGCAGAAACAGTGGTAATAGATCACATGCACTACAAAATATCAGTGGTGACAAAGAATGTCAAGAGAATATAATTATATTTGCGTTGCAATCATATACAGTGTCCTACTGTGCGGATTGCATGTTGTTCTGTTTTGCTTGTCATCTTGTTTGTTTTGATTGTTCCTGATGTGAAACACCTCGGCACTAATAGAAAAGGAAACTATAGATGTGGAGAGGATCAAGGGAATGTAATGAGAAATCGTCTGTGAAAATGAGGTGACATTGTTAAACCGACCATCTGTGATCGCACTGACAGAGACAGCTAAACTGAAACATCACACAAAAAGACAGACAGAAAGCAATATAAATGAATCAGCGAGAGGAATGAGGAATTTAAGACCCTTGGATTCTTTAGCTTTTTTAATAAAACCATATTGAGCTGTAAGGATATTGTGATTAAAATTAGGTAATATTAAGACTTTTTCTCACTGAACATGAAAATTTGCTGCGAATATTCGGCGTGATGATGCTTTTGAATCAAAACAATAGATCCCAGTATACTATTCACACCAGGCACAATCATTCGTGGTGTGAAACGAAATGTGCCATCCAATTAAATTTGAGTTTAGATTACATGCCCAGATCAGCTGCTGTTGCACAAAAGGGCGAGAGTGGTGGTGATGTTGCGAAAACCAGTGTAAACAGTGAAAACGTCTCAGGTTACATATGTTACCATGGTTCCCTGAGAAGGCAATGAGACACTGCATCCTCTAGTGATCACTATGGGGAATGCCTTCGGCGTGACTGGTGTCTGAAGCATACATCAAAACACGACAATAACATTGGCCGGCGACAGCCTATGACGTCATTACCGGCGCGACCACAGTATAAAAGGGCGCCAGGAGAACGGCTCAAGTAAAGAGGAGGACTCACACGATCTGCCCAGGAGAGGGGAGCACTGCCGAGTTTGCTCTCTTGGGAGCAGATTGACAGCAAATGGGATATCAGAAATGGGATCCAGCTAAGAAGGGGATCACACATTCCAATAGGGAGCAACAGGGTCCCACCATACAGGCAACTGACCAAGGAGGAGACAGGGACGGGCCTAACAACTCGGTAAGGTTGCATATGGAGTTCTCGGGAGTGGTGCTCTCAGCTCTCAGGCTGAGGTGGGCCCTCATAGCTCAAACTGGGAGTGATAGGCTCATAGCTAGCCCTCGCAGTGAGGGGAGCACTTCGTAGCTCGACCAGAAGGCAGCGCTAGACTAGAAGGGGCAGTCTAGCAGGGCCCGATGAGAGACCGTCAACTGTTACAGCCGGACATAGTCCCATGCTCTATATCTCGATAGAGAGTGTGGGTCCCATTTAACCAGACTCGAAAGAACCTATAGGAACAACGGGACCCAATAACCAATTCATGCATAAAGAGCTACTGCTCCTCAGAGCCGAAGCACTCAGGAAGGGTCTCCGCAGAAACACATCTACAGGTCCTAACCCTGTAACAAAGTCAGAGGTAAAAATTCAGGTCCAAGTAATGCTGCGAAGAAAAGCTAGTTAGTGAGTTCATGTAAAACTAGCAATAGAGAGATGAAATGGATCGTACTCACCCACCACGGCTCCCACGCATGACTCAAGTTCATGGATATATTCTGAAGGAATTACATGACCGTCAGTAGGTAATTCTATGAGACATAGCAACTAACCAAAACATCATAGGTCCAGCATGAGAGACTGCAATGCAAGCGCAGGAGGCTC
>NW_015661891.1:284136-303852 GCF_001515625.1 Sinocyclocheilus rhinocerous | reverse complement strand
GGGAGTGGTGCTCTCAGCTCTCAGGCTGAGGTGGGCCCTCATAGCTCAAACTGGGAGTGATAGGCTCATAGCTAGCCCTCGCAGTGAGGGGAGCACTTCGTAGCTCGACCAGAAGGCAGCGCTAGACTAGAAGGGGCAGTCTAGCAGGGCCCGATGAGAGACCGTCAACTGTTAGAGCCGGACATAGTCCCATGCTCTATATCTCGATAGAGAGTGTGGGTCCCATTTAACCAGACTCGAAAGAACCTATAGGAACAACGGGACCCAATAACCAATTCATGCATAAAGAGCTACTGCTCCTCAGAGCCGAAGCACTCAGGAAGGGTCTCCGCAGAAACACATCTACAGGTCCTAACCCTGTAACAAAGTCAGAGGTAAAAATTCAGGTCCAAGTAATGCTGCGAAGAAAAGCTAGTTAGTGAGTTCATGTAAAACTAGCAATAGAGAGATGAAATGGATCGTACTCACCCACCACGGCTCCCACGCATGACTCAAGTTCATGGATATATTCTGAAGGAATTACATGACCGTCAGTAGGTAATTCTATGAGACATAGCAACTAACCAAAACATCATAGGTCCAGCATGAGAGACTGCAATGCAAGCGCAGGAGGCTCTTGCCTAACCTCAGTCAGGTGGAGGGGATGGTGGCTTCAGGGGGGAGGAAGATGAGAGCAGATGTTAATACCCTCAGAGGGAGGTGAGTAGATATTTCACGTTTTACTCTGGTCCGGACGAAGGCGTTGAGAACGCCTCGTCTGGATCACCTCCCTCAAGTCTTGCCTGCTACCCTTTGATTCACGCCTCCTTTGAGCCCTACCCGGTGGAGTCGTGACACTAGTCTTCTGTGCTTGTCTCTGATCCTCAGACCGAGACGAGCCAGGACCCCTTTGCTATTCTGGCTCAGACCTGGACCTTCGTGGAATGAAAGACCTAAAGGCAGCTGTGCGCTCCTTCACCTCTGTAAACTTCTCGACCACCATCTTGACAGAAGTGCCGAAAAGCTCAGAAGGCGAAACCGGCACATCAAGAAGAAATCCCTTCTCTTTCGTCCTGATATCCGCCAGGTTCGCCAACAGATGTCTCTCCGTAACCACCATGGCCGCTATGGATCTGCCAATGGCAGTGGCGGTCTGCTTGGTGGCACGGAGAGCGAGATCTATGGTGCGGCACAGCTCAGCCACCTCAACAGGGGATAGACCCTGACCCTTGTCCTGGTCTTTCAGCAGGTCAGCCTGGTAAGCTTGTAGCACCGCCATGGTGTGCAATGAAGCTGCAGCCTGACCTGCTGCTGCGTACGCCATGTCATTCAAACGAGATGTAACTTGAAGGGGTTTGGATGGCAAGGAGGGAGCCTTAAGAGAAGATGTCTCAACTTCTTTATCCTCATCTAGCATCTCCTGCTCTTCCTGGCTTGGAGACAGCAGAGCACTAGCCGCTGGATCAGCTGATGTGAGAGAAATAGCATCGTCGTCCAGCAGCTCACTCTCGTCCGTGACCGATGAGTGTGAAAGGGAAAGTCCCTTCTCCCTTTCCTCCGTGCCTCAGCAGCGGCGGGTCATGAACTGCGGGAGCCAATGGCTGTCCCTCTTTCCTCGAAAAGAGAGACAAACGAGAGTGGAGCTTTTTCATGGGAAAATTCTCCCAATGCACGCAGATTGCCCCCTCGAGGACATCGCGAGCATGCTCTTCACCCAAACAGAAGATGTAAAGATTGTGTGTGTCATCAGGTGTCAAATAACGAGGACACGGATCCGCACACTTCTTAAACGCCTTACTAGTGCTCGCCATGGCAAAGAAAGAATAATTGTTCTTCCAGGAATGCACGCTTAAAACAAAACAGTCCCTTGAAGATGAAGATGAGGATGACGCATTCTCCCGGTGCCCTTTTATACTGTCGTCGCGCCGGTAATGATATCATAGGCTGTCGTCCGGCCAATGTTATTGTCGTGTTTTGATGCATGCTTCAGACGCTGGTCACGCTGAAGGCATTCCCCATAGCGACCGCTAGAGGACGCAGTTCGATGGTTCCCTCGGAAGGGAACCAGTATCCCGCAAGAGAGAAGAGTGTGAATGCTGAGTTCTTGTTATCATTAGTATCTGAGAACACATTTTTTCTCACGTTTTTTTACACAGAATATCTCTTCTATTAATTCTTCACTGAATTATGTGATGTGAAGTCACATAACTTCTGTCAATCATGTGATCATATCTCCTACCGTTATGTATTAAGAAAACTGAGAGAAACATTTTTCTACACATGAAATATGAAAGCAAATAGATATGATTATGACAATATATTTTCTGTATGTGTTTTATGCAACTCATGGTATTTTTATAACAACAAAGGATGTTTATGACAAATGAAAAGCAGGTTGCGTCCAATCCTTTATAAAACATACTGTATAAAGACTGCATGTCTGCGAATTATAAAATCAAAATCCACTTAAGATCACAGTCGGAAGTTATTACAAGCACTCAATGATTGTTTAAAGTGGGTTTTAAGCAAAAACATTAATAATCACATAAATTTTCAAATGTAGCTTGAAGCTAATTGTACCTCTATTTATATTTTAAGATGTATTATTGTAAGCATTATAGATAGTTTGTGTTTCTGGTGTAGAGCCAAACTTTATTTATCTTAATTTAATGCAGCATTAACAACTCCCTGAAACTCTTTTGCAGCTCATGCCTCAAGGAAATCTGGTTAAATACAATACGTGGAAATTAGGGGTATAAATGTATTTGTTATTCATCCCCGAAACATCACATTACAAACGTCATGGTTCGGTTCATGCAGTCAGATGATGAATACAGTCAGTAATAGGTGATCAATCCAGAAGGGGGCACGTGCAGTAATGCAATGCTAACCATGACAACAAGAGCAGAAGAAGAGGCGATCTACACACCAACCCAAAACAAGAACGGCGAGTTCAGATGGCGCGTAAGAGCTTGAGGAACTGCCTGCTTGTTTTAAATCAGCAGAGTGGGAAAGTTTCAGGTTCTAGAGATGCCCCGGTCAACTAGCTATAAATCAAAACCGGTTTTTAGTTTTATTTTGGCCAATCTCTATTCCAGAATTGCACACAAACTGCATTGCAGTAATTTCCCAAAGTGTAATTTGTGTGGATTTTTTCTCAAGTCTGTAAAGAGAAGAAAGTGGAAATTTACATGTTCCTAGTGGAAATTTACATGTTCAGGACCTATTAAATTTTCAGTGAATTAAGTGAGAATGTGTATTTATGTGTGTAGATGTGTTTTATCTTGATTTTTACAACTGTACATCTTGTACTGTGTGCCATTCTGCAGTGTTACACCTTTTTAACACCTTGCATCTAAGTGTCTGCTTTCATCTCCAGACTTCATTATACTTTAAGTGGCAAGATTTGCAAGTCTTATTTGTAACATGACAAGTTGAATATTAAAATGCTGAAGGCATTGTCTTTTAGTTCAGTAATCAGATTTGAAGAAAAAGAAAAAATAGGAATTAAAAAATAGGAGCAAAACAGTTCATTGTGGTGAAAATTACGGTACAATACTGCGACACAAATAATTTTTTGAAAATATATGTTTAAAAGAAATGTTGCTGCCATTTGTTGGGACAAGTGTAAAATTATAAAATGCATTTTGTAAAGTAGCATTAAAGGGGTCATATGATGCGATTTCATTTTTTCCTTTCTCTTTAGAGTGTTACAAGCTCTTGGTGCATAAAGAAGATCTGTAAAGTTGCAAAGACTAAAGTCTCAAATCCAAAGAGATATTCTTTATAAAAGTTAAGAGTTAGCCACACCTACCTAAAACGGCTCGTTCGAACACGCCCCCACATACCTACCTCACTATGTGGGAAGATTTGCATAACCCCGCCCAAATGTTCACGCAAAGAAAGAAAGCGTAACTTTTATTCTCGCTGTAGTATTGTTGACGCTGCAGCCATGTCGTGAAGACGCTGTGTGCTTCGTTGTGAAAGCGAAGCTACTTTGGTCTTCCAAAAGAGGACGATATCCGCTTCGCCATGCCTAGAGCTGATCTGTGCTGGTCACTGAGGGAATACATCAACTTCACGCTGTGGATCGCCGGATCGGCTTTCACCATGGACAAAGCGGAGTCCAGCCCGCCTCAGCTCACTCTATACCGGCCTCAGCGCACGCTAAGCCGGGGCTTCCCCTCACGCTAGGCCGCTGTGTTTTTCGTTGTGAAAGCAAAACTACTTTGTTTGGCCTTCCAAAAATGGACACGACTAGAAATCAGTGGTTAAGTTGTATTTACAACACTGTTCCAGAACAGTTTAACCCAAATATCCAGATGTGTGCAGCACATTTTATGGAGGACTGTTTACTGATCCTGGGAGAGTTACGTTAGACTAAAATGCCGGCAGTTCTGACTCACGTAAGTACGTTTTCATTTAAAGGATTTGCCACTGATGATTCAAACGCGAGTTTTGGGCAGTAGAGTAGCACTTGCTGTTTGTCATTTCTCTGATCACAAATGCAGACAGAATTTTATGTTTACGCGGCGCGATGCAATGCAACGCAACGCGTAAAAAGACAGTATAAGTCATTATAATCAGTAATTATGTCCCCACTGGATGCAACAAATGCCTTCTCACGCTTGAGGTATTCGGCTAATCACAACGCACTGGATAGCTGGCTAATCAGAGCACACCTCGCTTTTCAGACCGATTAGTTTTGTAAAAATCGACGCGTTTCAAAAAGGCGATAGATAGAGGAGAAACAATAATGTACAGTATGTGGAAAATAATGTGTTTTTTTAACTTTAAACCGCATAAACACATTTCATTACACCAAATACACAAAATAATGTTCTTTTTAGCAGCATCATATGACCCCTTTAAATTAAATTAAACAAAGGTGTGCTACTAATATTATACCATATTAATATTACACCAAATATAATTTATATTAATATAAAATATTATCAGGTACCTAGCTATAAACATCTCAAAAGGTTCAACTACTGTAACATTTTGTTCAAACTGTTGCTTTATCAGGAATGTAGTTGATCTGAATGAGAAAATTTTAAAAAGTCATTAATTTACACTACACTACTTTAAACTAACGCTAACTATAGCACCCTGTGGGGCAAAACTGAGAATTCATTGTGTACTTCCATTGCATTGTAAATGGCAAATTCTTATCAAGCCTGTGCAACTAGAGGTGTTTGCGTTCATGTACTTACATAGCATTTTCAGGCCTATTCTCAAAAACAGCACTTTTATGTATGAGAAAAGCCTTCCGGGCATATTGTCTGTAAATGCTGGACAAATTTGTTATCTATTTTGTATATGGGTATATAGGTGTGTTTGTTGTGATAAAATCATGGTGATTGTATCATAGATGGAGACATTGCAAATAACCTATATTATATTTTGATGAAAGCATAATGTGAGAAGATTGGATCTCAGGCTTTTAGTGCAGTATATTAACAAGACCAGAGAGCATTAGAGCATAATGACTCATTCAGGAGTTCTGTGATTTTTGCCATGTCATTTTCATTCAACATTCTGTTAGTAGCTTTTATAATATAATGCTCTCAGTTAAAATATACTGCAAATATTTTGGCAGCAGACCATTTTCTTCTTGTATGCTTCTTTGAGACCTTTTGGCCGATGTTTCCGAAATGAGCAGGAACGAGGGCTACAGGTTTGACAAATTGTCCTGAAATCTCTTATACTGCCACATCTAAATGGACACACACACATACACACTCACCTTTAGCAGGCAAATACTGTCACAGTGATTGTGTCTTTTTATATGAGATGAGCTTCTCAATGAATATTCTGCCATTTTGGTGACATTTATGAGGATAGTGGGAAGCTGAAAAGAACAGTCGGTTAGAACAATGTCCCAGAAATCCAGAATAATTTGAGCTTTTGCAAGCATGTTCAATAGAGGAGAGGCTTTTCATGCATTTTCATACAGTTCACACATAATAGCTCATGATGTTATTAGAAAGCTCTGTGGATTTGCACTGTTGGTCTGAAAAGAGCTCTAGGAAGAGAAATGTTGCTGAATACATGCTGATAAGCGTTTGAGAGAACATGGGCAATATTGTTTAGATAAGGAAAATATTCCCCAGATACTGTATTTAAAATGATTTGTGCAAATGCAGTTTTTTTTTTTCTTCTTCTTCTTACATTGTTGAATATTTCTTTGATGGCCATTCAAAGTAGCCTTGTATTTTAATGACTTTTTTTTTGTGACTAACAAATATATTACCGTTATTGATTGATTGATTTATAGTGGAGAATTCTTTTAAAGTTATGAATACTTGACTTATATTTTTGCCTTTGACGTCACAACTCAGGAAAACCACTTGCCCATCTTTTAAAAATTTATTTTATATTGCTAGATACAGTAGATGACCTCAAAACTAGACATTAACTAAAAGTCAAAACGTCTAAATTTGATTTGATGGGGTCTTTAACCTGTGAATATGAGGTAAGATGGTTAGCAGTACAGTAATCATACATAATCATACGCTATAATTGTTGAAATTCGGTACATTTTGACAGTTTAATAACCGTCTATTTTACCTGTCCATCATTTACTGTAATTTTTTTAGATGTGAGACTGAGAAGTGATCTCAGTGAAATAATCTGTTGAATTAGCAGCTGGTGTCTCGCTCTCAAATGAAAACCCTACATTTATGATGAGTTTTTGTGTAAGTCGTGTTTCCAATGACAACAGCACTGAGATCAGGTGATATTTAGTGGCCCTGTTATCGCTAATAAATGGGAGAGTGTTTAAGCCAGTAGCAGACAGACAGCTGTGTAAAGTGTATTTGTCCCTTATGTTCTCCTGTCATCTGTGAAAACATCATTTTCCATCATACTGCGGGATATTGTCAGGCTGTAATGTGCTGTTGACCTGTTATTGCCTTATTACCAAACCAATCAAAAAGGTTGCAGTTTGTTCTTCTCTTGTCCATAAATGTCCGACTTTGAGGAGATTAAATGTCCTTTAAGCCTTTTTTTTTAGAAATAAATCTCTTTTCTTTATCATCTGCTTTGTAATCACTCTTGATTTTTTTTATGACTTTATCTTGTTTCTTTAGGATTGTGTGTATATAAATCCTTTAATGAAAGGAATATTTGAAAGTAGCTTTATAAAGTGTTGTTACCAAACCATTTAGCATTCACTAATTAAAACAGATTTACTCTGAAACAGTGTTTTCCAAAACCGAAGGTTAATTTTTCAAGATTTCAATTAGCCAAAAGTGTCCCTAACTGGTGAATCACCTAAATATATGATATTGTGGCGATTATGAGTTATGCCAGTGTTCTGCTCTCACAATACGAACTGTTTTAGTATTAGGTGATTTAGTCTCAAATTTCACAGCATATCTGTAATTAAAAAGGAGATGGAAAAGGTGTAAAAGAACAAAAGAGAGAGTGAGAAGACCTCTATTCTCCTGTAGGATCTTTCTCAGCTTATTAATATTAAATGAAAGTCACAGTACAGCAGAAGTTCGATCATATTCTAGGCTGCTGCAGTTGTCATCAAACCTTTTCCGACTTTTATAAATAAAGAGCCTTGCTTCTACATAATTAGGAAAAAGTATTCTCAGGGTCGCATGGATTCTACCCACGCTTGAGGCTTTTGGGGAGATATACATAAATAGGTAATTCCCAGCTGTAATTAGACAGAATATGGAAAATAAGAAGAGTCTGTACCATAGAAGATAATGAATGTTTGACTTTGAGGCTGTTTGATTGAGCATATATGGAAGCTTATTTAAATAGCACTAGAAAGTCCTATTCATTCATCGCTCAAACATTTCCTCGCACACAATAATGCATTTCATTTTTGTAGTAAAAGTGGTGTCCTGGCAACCAAATTTTGTGTTTTTTATTTACCCAACATGTCATTTATCTATTTACTGACAAAGTTCACTTGTACAGTTAAAAATGCAGTGTTTTCCAAACAGGTTTCCCAAACACGCCCCCTGCTTGCCATTGGTCAGTCAAACAAACAGACATGCCACAAACTCACGCTATTGGTTGGCAGCGAAGCTCATCAGTCTGGCACCGATGTTTTGAAAGTACTACATAACTGTAGCATTTACAATTTTAATAGAAATTCACCTACAAGTGGATATTACAGAGATACCTTAGTACTGTTTTAGAGATTCTTTAGTACTGTTACACTCAAAAAACGGTAACACTTTATAATAAGGATCAATTCTCGCTATTATCTAGTTGCTTATTAGCAGTGTTGGGCAAGTTACTCTGAAAATGTAATCAAATTACTGATTACTGATTACTCCTTTTAAAAGTAATCACTTTACTGTTCTGATTACTTTATTTCAAAAGTAATTAGTAATTAGTTACATTACTAGTTACTTTACTTTTTTCTACATGAAAATTATGAAATCCCTGCATACATGCTCCCGATAAATATTTGTTATTAAAGCATCAACACCCACAGAACACTGTTATTTTTAACTAAAGCAAGCGGCTGCTGCGTGCATGATTTGGCATGACAGAATGCCAGCAAAGAGCGCTGCATTTATAATCTCTAAAAGACATCTCAGTTCATCGCAATCTCACAAATCTCTGTTTTTAGTAAACTACACTGTAAAAAAAAATCCGTAAAATTTACGGTAGAAAACTGGCATCTGTGGTTGCCGGAATTTTACCGTAAAAAATATGGTAGCAATGTTTTAGGTTTTACGGTTTTAACTTAAATTTACAGTTAAATACCGTAATTTCATTACCTGATATAATGTTAATATACCAACCTGTTGAAGTACTGAAATCTGTTTTGTACGTTTGTAATACACTGATAACCACCAAATGCAGGTGGTGATGAGAAAGTCACATGATGAACCAAAGCCCATCACAAGCAGCTTTTAAATAATAACATATATAGAAGGTGCACAGTGTCATTCACACAAACACCAAACACCATCATGGTAACACACATGAAACTGAAATAATGCAATAAACATTAATTAAACAACATTAGCTGTAACACACAACCCTAATATACAAAACTTATAAGAAGAAACATAGTTATTTCAACAAAAAAACGTCAAATTTGAAATGTAATGCAGGGAATTCTGGGAATGTCAATTTACGGTTATTCACTGTAATTAATGGTTTGTTAATAGTGAGAATTGGACCTTAAAATAATCACAAACATTTATTTTGTAAATTGGTCCAATAGAATCATTAAAATAGCTAGTTTAAAGGAACAGTTCATTTACAACTGGTTTTATATGAACATGTGGTTTGCGCATGGTTACATTACTGGACATTCTTCATTCTTGCCCTCATTTTTTCTATCCTTCCTCTTTTTCCATGACTTTCTAAAGCTTTGTTTTACCCCAATGGCCATAGGGTGCCATCACCAAACAATATGCTTTTGTGAGCTTTGTGCCGGTGAAATGTCACTGCCCATCTGGGAACATATACTGTAGTTCTCACCTTCCAAAAGGCCACAAAAGCAAACCCTTATATGACAAAACCTGTGATAAACCTGTCAGTATACAGACCATTATGTCTGCATGGTGGGAAATGTTGGCATTTTATCAATACTGATGTAATATACGGTAACACTTTATTTTAGGGTCTCTTAACTAGTTGCTTATTAGCATGCATATTACTAGAATATTAGCCATTTATTAGTAATTAAGCACATATTAATGCCGTATTCTACATGACCTTATTCTAGAATCCTACCCAATACCTAAACTTAACAACTACCTTACTAAGTATTAATAAGCAGCAAATTAGGAATTTACTGAGGGGTTTACAAACAATTTGCAAAGAAAATAGCATTATTGTTTAAATACATAATATCTATCAATTACATTACAAGAACATTTTGACAATTTTGGGTTTATCATTTTTAAAAAATTGGGCTTATTTTGATAATTCTGGGTTGATCATTTTGACAATTTTGGGTTTATTATTCATGAAAACAGAACAACACCAACTGTTTATTTAGTTTTTTACAAACAGCTTAAACAGAAATACATTGTGCTCATGTGTATTAAAATTATATGTACATATCACCCAGCAACACTGGCAAAATATGCATTTTTTAAATGTTTTAGACTGTCATACAGTTGATGTGATTAGTATTTTTTTCCAGCATGGATCACAGGAATAAACTCAGGCATACTCACAGATTGTAAATTCAGCTGTATAATCATGACAAGCTAAAAATAAGATGGCAATCGGGTGTTAATGTTTATCTAGATGAGCTGGTGGTGTAAGGTGCTGGAAAAATACCTGGAGATCAGCCAAATAAAAACACGCGGTAACACTTTATTTTAGGGTCTCTTAACTAGTTGCTTATTAGCATGCATATTACTAGAATATTAGCCATTTATTAGTAATTAAGCACATATTAATGCCGTATTCTACATGACCTTATTCTAGAATCCTACCCAATACCTAAACTTAACAACTACCTTACTAAGTATTAATAAGCAGCAAATTAGGAATTTACTGAGGGGAAAAGTCGTAGTTAATAGTGAATAAGTGTTCCCTATTCTAAAGTTACCTAATATACCGTTTAGGGAGCGTAATTCAGTACTTGAAATGTGATTCTTGTGTTCTGTTTAGTATGTACTGCACAGTACTGCCTACTACCTTTTTATTTTAATTGTAGTTTTGGACTTTTGTCACTTATTAATCGGTTACAGAAATGATAGAAATGGGGGTGGGGTTGAGCAGGTTGGTTCTAGACCCTTTTTACGTGAGCTTCAGCTCCCCTGTCTGTCGTCTCACCCCCCTAAAACTATAACCAAATATCTGAACCATCAGGCCAGTGCTGTTTCCTCAAGAAAGTTTATCATTCTCATGTGTTGTAATTCCTGTCAGTTGAAATTGATTTTAAGCCATTTAAGCGCAAGATGGCGCAAAAGAGATCTCAGTGCGGTACTAACAAACTGTGATGGGTCTTTTGTTACAGCACGCAAGTAACAAGTTTAAATTAGCATCTTCTTGAGCAAATACTATGTCAGAATGGCTGCCTTGACGAGTATCCAAGTAAACAGTCGGTTACGTCTTAAGTGAACGTAAAGAAAATATTGAAAGCTTCTGTAGCTTTAATAGGTATTTGTGTGTTTTTCCTTCATACAGTAATCATACAGTTTTCACAAGCACAGTAAGGTAATGTTTGTTTAGCCTAATTTTTATTTTTATATCTAATGATCTTTCTGAGGGTTCAGCCCCCCTGAGGATGAAATCTTAGAACCACTCCTGGGGTTGAGTCAGTAGAATGCCACATCATTGCAGTTGCGTCAACAAGTAGCTGAACTATTACCTTAACTAATACAATTCCTAATATTATTTAGTAGAGTAGTTTAGTAGTATTTTATTCGTAAAACCTATAGGCCTGTTCACATCAAAACAAAGGATTGGTGCCAAAATTATAATGAAAATTCAGTGCGCTTAATAATTTTCATTTGAATAAATAGCTAATAATGTGCCTGTTAAGTCCCACACGAACATTCGCATGACGTCAATGCGACAGAGTTTTCTTATCTCTTTTTCATTGTATTGTAAAGAAAACAAGGCCAACCAGTACGATTTGCACTTTTGGTCACATGCCTAGAGCCTCTGTGATTACATAAAACTATGACTTGTTGGTGCTCACAAACAGGTGCGAATATTAAAGAGGTCATATGATGCGATTTCAATTTTTCCTTTCTCTGTGAAGTGTTACAATCTCTTGGTGCATAAAGAAGATCTGTAAAGTTGCAAAGACTAAAGTCTCAAATCCAAATAATGTTCTTTTTAGCAACATCATACGACCCCTTTAAGTGACGGGGAATTATAGAGGAGAACCGATTCTGACATACTGTCAGAGAGTGAATTTGTTTTTTTCTTCAGCCCATCTGCCATTTTTAATGTATTGGTCAGAAGAAAAAAAAATCTGATTTAGAAATTGGAAAATTGAATTTTTGCTAAATTTAATGTCTACGGCATCTGTTTGTTTAAAATGTGATAACACACTTAGAAACCTTAATTAAACTTGCAAGCATTATGCAACACTTTAAGCAAGTAAAATGTACTAATAGAGTTTTTATCTATATCTTATGGAAACCCGTTTCCACCACTGATTAAAAAGTAAAAAATAAGGTAATTGTGAATTTTTATCTCACAGTTCTGCTATAAACTTGCAATTGCAAGTTATGAAGTCAGAACTGTGAGATTGCAAACTCACAATTGCGAGAAAAAAGTCAGTCAGCAACTTCATATCCCACAATTCTGACTTTATAACTCACAAATTATAAATGTATAAATATAATATAAAATTATAAACTTTTTTATTTTTATTCAGTGACGGGAAAAAAACTTCCATAGTATCTGCACTGTGTTGTGCTGTTTTTTCTGCATATCATTTTAGTATGTGGCAATCAAAGCTTTCTCTGTACCATTTTTTCAGAGCCTAAATGAACAAAGCTTCTAGGTGACAGTACTAGAGAAAAAAAGCAAGAAAAGAGTGAGAAAGCAAAAGCGAGACCTCGCTTCCATCTCCTGGGCACGTCTGGAAACCTAGCAACCAGTCACCCGGGGCAGTCTCAGATAACTACCCAGCTGCCAAGGTGCATCTGTGTAACAGGGCGGCTTGAACTCAACCAAGTCTAGAGATAGAGAAGCTGACATGGTGACTGAAAATGAGAATACCTGGCAACCGTTCTACATGACGCTTGGTCAAAAGCGTGTCAAAAGAGATATCAGACTGTCTAATAGCACATACATCTTATTGTTTCTTCGTTGCCATGGTGTTTATGAAAGAAAGAAGCTGGCATTCGTTCTTTGCCTGCCCTCCATTGAACTCCCTTATAATGACACACAAGTGGTCAGTCGCGCTGACAGTAACTTGTAGCGCAGTTAGCATGCACACATGCTTGATTAGACATTAATGAATGCAGTTGACTGCCTTTTTGTGGTTCCAAAGTATATGACACATCGAACAGCCTGCCGTCTTTGAATCGATCCAGATATCACTGACAGGGATTTTTGTTGTCAATGAAGGTTACTTGTTCTCAGGCAACACTATCGATTATGGGTTTCTTTATGGATTGCTTGGTCAGCTGGTGTCTTTCTGGTGGCAGTGATCATGACATTGAATGGCATAGAATGCTTAGATGCAGACCCGGTTCTACGGGGGTGCTAGAGGGTGCTAAGCACCCTCAAACTAAATCAATAGCACCCTCAGTTAAAGCTGTGATAATGGCATTTCATTGCAGGTTATGGTTTGCGCTCTGGAGATCGGTTTCTATTCCAATATGTTTTTGCAGAGTTGAGCAATGTAGCCAATCACAGACATATCTGTTGATTTTTTAAACACAACAGGCAATCAGAGGCATTTTAATTAGAATCCACTCACTGCTCAAATTTTTTGTTCAGGTGTTGCGTTCAGCACAAATGATCTCATTATAACAAAGTGTAGACACAATGCAAATAGGAGATTCATTGTGCAATGTAGAAAACTTCATTGATTATAACATCACTTTGTGAGATCACGATGAACTAAGATGAGTGACAGAATCATAGCTGTTTACATCAGAATCCACTCACGCTCAGTTTTTGCTCAGTGCTGAGTACAAACTCACGAATCATCTCATTTTAACAAAGTGTAGACACAAGGTAAATAAGAGATTTATTGTGCAGTGTAGACAACTTCATTGATTCTTACGGAACTTTGTGAGATCATGATGAACTAAGATGAGTGACAGCTTTTTAGTGATTATAAACGGAGCGCTCTTTGCGCCACAGCAGTAGACGGCACTAAAACCATATATATATATATGGTTAGAGCACCCTTACTAATTTAAGAAGCACCCTCAGTGATTTGATTCTGGAGCCGGGCCTGCTCAGATGAAAGATGTTTTTTCATAATGCTGGGTAGTAACTGATTAAATGTAAGCTACAGTAGGTTACGTAATCAGATTCCAAAAATTAAATACTTTACATTACAAATACTTTTACTTTATATTACATTTTAAAATGCTCATAATCAGATTACAGTTATTTTATGGATTTAAAGAAGAAGTTACAGGTCTGTGAGAGCCAGAAATCTTGCTTGTTTGTAGGTGACCAAATACTTATTTTACCGAGGAATTTACCAATTAATTCTTTAAAAATCCTACAATGTGATTTTCTGGATTTTTTTTTCTCATTTTGTCTCTCATAGTTGAGGTATACCTATGATGAAAATTACAGGCCTCTCTCATCTTTTTAAGTGGGAGAACTTGCACAATTGGTGGCTGACTAAATACTTTTTTGCCCCACTGTACTTTTACTTTATATTACATTTTAAAATGCTCATAATCAGATTACAGTTATTTTATGGATTACATGATTACATATTATTCACAAAATGGCAGTACATTAATTCTAATTCTAATTCCTCTATTTCCCCTTCTCTTTTAAAATTTCCTTTCTAAAAATCCTACTGTGTCATACCATTTAGCCTTGGATATATTCACAAATGTTGTGTAAATAAATGTGCAGATCATACTTCTGAATTTGTGGGAAAAAAGCACCACTCAACCAATTAGACCATGTAAGAAACCGATAATAATGCAAGTTACTTAACACTGATGATATATAGCTGTGAAACATGTTGTCATCAAATCCAGTGACTTTCAGTCATTTTTGATTCTGTAAGTCTGGGGGAAAAGAAATCTAATCTGGCATGTTTGTTAATGTTTGTTGATATACTGCAGTGATTCCCAATAGTTTGTGTCAGCCAACCCCCTTAAAATAAAATATTTATTTGAAATATCTCTGAGAAAGTTAATATTTCAAATAATTTAACTGCACATTTGCATGTTTATAGTTCTCTGATATCAGTTAATGGTGATATTGACATGTAGGTAAACAAATAAAATATTTATATTTTTAGTGTTCAAGTGTTTCAATTATTTTTATTTTACATTTTTACGGTTTAGCACTTCTTACATGAAGCACAGTTTGGGGAACCCTGGTGTAATGTAATGTTTAATGCATTTTATAATGTTGAAAATTAATAAATAAATAACAAAAAATAAAATGGAATATATTTTCATTCTCTTTGCTTTTTTATATAAGCATGGTATGTTAATGGTAAGTTTAAAACTATCTGTTAAAAAGTAATCCAAAAGTAACCTATAATAAATGTAAATGAAAATGCACTCATAATAAATGTATTACTATATATATATATGTAATACATATAAGTGTGTGTGTGTGTGTGTGTGTGTGTGTGTGTTGCATAAACTTTGTTTTGATGTTGTTAGCACTGCCCTTGATAATATTTCCATAAACCTTATGACCAAAATATTTTGCCATTCAAATTTTCTCTCTGAACATCTGATAATATTACATTAAATGAGAAAGAAGTGATTCTGTAAATGTAGAATGGAACTCTAATCAAAACTTTCCAAATAGGCATTTTCACAAAGTTTATGGGACATTGCATTGTTACTTGTGACTAAAATGTAATGTTGCTGTTTCGTACTGATTATTATTTATTTATTTATTTTGCATGTGATTCCTTGATTACTTTATGTGCTTAATTTTAGGTGTGGTACTGCAGCATAACCCAGTGGAACCAAACTCAGTGTTGTGAAATTCTTAAATTGTTTTGTGCTTCCTGAGTTGTCTCTTTACTGTAAGGAGATCATGTAACAGTAATTGATGTGTAAAATGACTTCCACTTAAAGAAGCTTTTGCCACACGAGTCAAGAGTGCACACTAATTGCTTACAGAGGCGTTTAAGTAAAAAGGTGTTTTTCTAGCTAGTGTCATTGCAATTGAGCATAATTGGGGATTCCATGATAGTGAGGATCAAAAGGAAAAGAATTACCTTGTCTTTTTTTTTAAAAGCAGTTCAACCCACATGCCACACGCAACCCAGGCCCTTCACTAGCTGCTGTACTGCTAACATTTCACTGCTTCAGTTAATGATTGTACCTTTGATATTAGGAAAGAGTACAGCTAACTGGCTGAGTGGTTTCCATGGAGATAGAGAGGAGATCTTCCTCAGGGTGACAGCAAATGTAAGGGTGTAAAGTATGTTAAGAGAAAAACTCAAGGGCTTTCTCACAGCACTTCTTCAAATATGTTCTCTATTCGGCAATATTCAGATTCAAATACTATAGTGTACTGCATACTGCACAGTATACTCTTTACAACTGCCTGTTTTTTTTGTGTGTTTTTTTTGTTTTTTTTGCTTTGTTTTTTGTTTGTTTTTGTTTTGTTGGTGGTTTCTCAAAATAAAAAATAGTTTTGTTTTGTTATGTGTTATATATTTGTTTTGTTGGTGTTTCCTCAAAATAAAAAATAAAAATAAAACCATAAAAGGGAGAAAAAAAAAACACTAGGATACTGCTTACTGCATACTGCACAGTATTCACTTTAAAACTGCCTTTTTGTTTTTTGTCTCAAAAAAATAAACCATAAAAGAAAAAAAAAATATATATATATATAAATATAGTGTGTACTTTAAAATATACTTCAAACGAAAAACGCATGGGGGGGGCTTTTTATATAAAAAGCACAAACTGATCATCAGAATCATAATTTAAAATATAAAAATAATGAAAACAAATGGTCCTTCACATCATCTTAGACTGGATCCAGATATATTGTATTCGGTGATGACTTCAGGTGCTTCCTTAGTTACCAAGTCTGTGCTGCAATTAGATTAAAAGGGCACACAGATGTTTTGCCAGTTTTGTTTGGAAGTAAGATTGCATGTCTGATTGAATGAAGTTAGCATCTCATTAAAAGCACTGTTCCTCTGTACAAGCCTGATCCGAGAGGTTCATGAATTTGAGTTTGGAACGGTAATCAAATGAGCGTCTCTAGTTGCTGTCTCTGGAGAATATCCAGTCATCGCTCGGCACGAGAACCTGCAAGCTTCCTCTGACAATATCAGGCTAACACAGGACAATTTCTCTCCCAATAGGGTTTTATGTGTGAGCGCATAGAGTTAAAAGAATAATACACCCAAAAATGAAAGTTCTGTCATCATTTTCTCCTCCTCATGTCATGCCAAAGCCTTATGCCATTATTTCTCTATTTCTCAATACTAATGATTTTTCTGTGGTAGTCTCTTTGCTGCTCTTATGAAATGTTTGAATGTATTAATGAATGTATGTAATTTATTTTAATACCATGCATTAGCCACAGTGCAAAAGGTGAAAAATTTAAGGGGGTCTGAATACTTTCCGTACCCACTGTATATATATATATATATTAGTGGTTTCAAAATTCGCGTGTTAACGCAGGCAATTAATTTTTTCAGTTTAACGTATAAAAAATATTTCACGCAATTAACGCAGGGGCGGGGCTAGGTTTGGCCACCCCACTCACAACTGCTATAGAATTGCGTTTATTTAGACGCGGAACATCTTTACGAACACATCAAAAAGGAGACTTTTCAGACGCACGCTCCAACTCAGTGCCAGGCGCGAGTCAAACGAGCGTGGAAACGGTACCGCGACGAGAAGCTTCAGTAGAACATCAGTGAACTGCGGTCAGATGAGATATTGTCGGGTCATATGTCAGTAAACAAGAATCTTCCTGTCCTGTCTGCCGTTATACTTGGCTCGTAGCGCGCACTTCAATTGCACGCACAAATGTGCCGGCGCGCTGCTGTATTAGGCTATATAAAAAGCTGTATCATATTCAAACCCAAATGAAACTACGAGTATGCAATGTCGTCATGAAGTTACAAAAGTGTGTATGCAAGTATTTATTATTTATGAGTCACATTTAAAGCAGTGTCAAATCCTCATCAAGTTCAGCAGCGGAAGCTCTTAAAGTAGCAGTCAAAATATCCTAATAATCAGCTGCTGTGATTTCTGTTAATCAGAGAACAAAATTAAAAAAGAGGAAATCAATAACTTCTGTAGCTTTAAGCTTTATCTTTATTTAATTTAGAATTTAGTGATAACTTTATTAAATTAGGCTATATTTTCTTGCTGAAGGGCACAGGTAGCAATATGACATTTATTATAATGGTTTTATGTGAAGATTGTTTTAAGTTCACTTAAATTAGAAGTTATTTTTTAAAGTCTCATTCAAAAAAATTAATAGAGACATCAGTTGGTATCAGTGATACTCGCCTTCAGTAATAAAAAAAGATAACTTAAAACAAATATTAAAAATGTACTTTGTTTATGTTGTTTCTACATTAAATTGAAGATTGAATTTGAAATTATTGCAATATAAAAGCATAATTAAAAACTTTGTTATGTGGGATTAATTTCAGAAAAAATGTGCGATAATTAGTTAATTTTTTTAATCGATTGACCTATTCTGGTGGGGACTTAAACCTGAATACACACAGACTCATGGGGACTCGTGTCACGGTGGGGACCTAAATTGAGGTCCCCACGGGTAAACAAGCTAATAAAACACACAGAATTAATTTTTTTGAAAATCTAAAAATGCAGAAAGTTTCCTGTGAGGGGTAGGTTTAGGTGTAGGGTTGGTGTAGGGCAATAGAATATACGGTCTGTACAGTACCATTACGCCTATGGAGAGTCCCCACAAGGATAGCAAACCAGACGTGTGTGAGTGTCAGTAAATATAAAGTTTGGCAAACTACCATTTCTTAGTGTTGCTTCTTCCTGGGTCAGTTGATATTTTTGGTTGTTTTTAGAGCCTAAAAAGAGCTTTAATTTAATCCATAAACTGAATACCATCCATTCCCAAATCTACACCCGTGACTCCACCAAGGCCTTCAAAATCTCATTTAATCCATTTAATTGCTGTCAGTGTAAATGAGGCTTTAACAGAGGTAGTTTTTATAATAGTATGTGAGTCATTCTGGTTGTTGATGCAGGTCTACATGTTGACGTAAATATGTATTATATATATATATATATATATATATATATATACACAGTATATATACAGTATATATTTAAGGTTTAGGTAATGTGTTTGTTCTGCCTTCATGAATGATTTGAAGACATGATTTGATTTTAATGTTGACCTACCCTCCGGCACGCCGTGCTCTCATTGTGGGTTGTGGACTCCAGATGTTCCAGCAGCTTTCTGGCATCAACACGGTCATGTAAGTCTCATTTACTCAAATCTTAGCTCAATTCTCAGGTGCTCTTTAAATCTCAACCTAAATCAATAGGTGCCAGTTAAAATACTATTATCAATTCTGTTATTTTCTTAGGAGGCCATGTTGTACAGTTCTTTATTTTATTTTTAAGCATTTTACTAAATCACTTATTATGTTTTTTTTTTGGAACAAACTCATAAACCCTGTTTTAGAAACCTACTTAGCTGCCTTGCGGTCTACATAGGGAACGTCTCGGGTTACCCATGTAACCATGGTTCCCCGAGAGGGAACGAGATGGACACTTTGGGGAATGCAGCCAGCATGACCGGTGCCTGAAGCATGTGTTAAACAACTCCAATCCTATTGGTCCACGTGGCCCGTGACGTCATAGGCGGGTACCCAAAAGTATAAAAGGGCACCTGCTGAATATGTCACCAACTCAGTTTTCTGAGGAGATGTAGAGGTCTTCTACCCGACCCGAGCCCGACGGGTCCCGAAATACTTTCGGGTTTCAGGTCGGGTTCAGGTTAATGTTTAATGAATAGCTTCGGGTTCGGGTCAGGCTCGGGTTTATAGCTAAACTTAAATTAATGTTTTTTCTTTTGCCTTGTGAACTGGCCGAGCCTTAATGATTCTCTTTCTTTACATGTATTTGTTTACTGACC
>NW_015661891.1:261738-284039 GCF_001515625.1 Sinocyclocheilus rhinocerous | reverse complement strand
CACACTGACTAAAATTTAAAAAGTGAAAAAGCATAATAGGACCCCTTTAAATATCTGCAAACTAGAGGTCTGCTACCCGACCCGAGCCCGACGGGTCCCGAAATACTTTCGGGGGTCGGGTTCAGGTTAATGTTTAATGAATAGCTTCGGGTTCGGGTCAGGCTCGGGTTTATAGCTAAACTTAAATTAATGTTTTTTCTTTTGCCTTGTGAACTGGCCGAGCCTTAATGATTCTCTTTCTTTACATGTATTTGTTTACTGACCATTGCATGCAATCGTGAAATACAGCATTTTTTTAAATTGGCTATTCGTTGTGGGGGGAGATTTCGGGTTCGGGCCGGATTCGGGCTTCAGTTTAAAGCCCGTGTAGACCTCTAAGGAGATGTAAACAGGCAGGCCGAAGGTATGGCAAGTGGACGCAGCGTCTCGTTCCCTCTCTGGGAACCATGTTTACATGGGTAACCTGAGACGTTCCCCTTCTGGGGAACTCAGGAGATGACAGACATACACCAAACCTTTCCTCAGAAAGGGGCCAAGCCACTGACGCCTTGGGCCACTCACATAAATTGGTAGAAACAGGGAGCCCGATTCCAGATAAGTGGGAACACCCTAAACAAGCTAGGAACACAACCATCCTCAGACAGCTATGCTATGTGAGCAATAGTAGCCAGAATACATAAGACCACTAAGAGGCTGGAAGCCTAGTCTCAAAGATTGCTACCAACAATCTCAGCTAGGACACAGCTATCCGCAGATAGCTATATCCAAAGGGTCTTATGACAAAGGACCTTCCTAAAGGGCTGCCCAGACCAAGGGGATCTACTTAAAACCCCGCAGGGGAGATATCATTGTCTAAGCCAGGGCTCAGGGAGACCGCTACTTAAAAACCCTAAGAAGGGGAGCAGTCACATAGCTATCCTCAGATAAGTATATACCTAGGAAGGGGCTACCCGACGGGACCAAAACTAAAAACCAGGTAAACCTTCCTGAAGCAGCCCAGACCACAGAGAGTGGGCTATCTACTTACGACCCTAGCAGGGGAGATAGCACTGTCTATGCAAGGGCTCAGGGAGACCGCTACTTAAAAACTCTAAGAAGGGGAGCAGTCCCTAAGCTAGCACATACTGTATATATCCTCAGATAGCCATGTACCTAGGAAGGCTACCAGAAGTGGACCGACTGAGACTACCCAGACCACAAGAGTGGGCTGTCTACTTGCAACCCTAGTAGGGGAGACAGCACTGTCTAGGTAAGAGCTCAAGGAGACCGCTACTTAAAAACCCTAAGAAGGGGAGCAATCACCGAGTTATCAACAGCTAGTCCCGCACAGCTAGCCTAGATAACCAGGTAAACCCTCCTATGAGGCTGCCCAGACCACAAAGTGTGGGCTATCTACTTACAACCCTAGCAGGGGAGATAGCGTTATCTAGGCAAGGGCTCAAGTAGACCACTACTTAAAGACCCTAGGAAGGGGAGCAGTCACTGAGCTAGCACATAGATATCCTCAGATAGCTATATGTGTAGGAAGGGCTACCAGAGGGGGACCAACTGAAACTACCCAGACCACAGAGAGTGGGCTGTCTACTTACAACCCAGAGAGGGGAGACAGCATTGTCTAGGTAAGGGCTCAAGGAGACCGCTACTTAAAAACCCTAGGCAGGAGAGCAATCACCGAGTTAGCCCATGGCTATCCTCAGATAGCTAGGCTCCAGGAAAGGGGACCACTGCAACTGCCAAGACCACCAGCAGTGGGCTGTCTAATTATAAACCCTATAAGGTGAGACAGCACTATCTAGGCAGGGCTCAAGGAGACCGTTACTTAAAAACCTTAAGCAGGGGAGCAATCACCGAGCTAGCACATAGCTATCCTCAGATAGCTACGCTTCCAGGAAAGGACAAGTTAACACACAGCTAGCTTCAGGGGGCTGTATTCAAGTAAGCCCATCCTGCCATAACAATGGCCGAAATGTAACCACCCTTAGATGGCTATACTAAGGAGGTCCCCAATCAGTGTCAGTCCCACAGTAGGCTAGCGAGCACTGATATATTGACCAGAGGCTCACAATAGGAAGATCCAGACCATAGTAAATGATTCGCTAAAGAGCGAACACATAAAAACCCATTAGTCCAGATCAAAGCCTGATGCAAGCAACGGCCATAACACTAGGTGGCCGGACACAGCTATCCTCAAATAGCATTTCCATCAGATAGGGCTGAAGTCTGCCCAGACCATGAAGTGGGCCATCTACTTAAAACCCGAACAGGGGAGACAGTCTAGGCAAGGACTCAGGGAGACCACTACTTAAAGACCCCACAAGGGGGAGCAGTCTCCGAGCTGGAACACAGCTATCTTCAAAGAGCAGATTCCTAAACAAAGCTCCGCCCACGATCTCGCATGCCCTGAGCAAAAATGACTTCATCGTGCTCACACTTTCATAGCAACGTGAGCAATAACCGCGGCATCTGGCAACCCGATTGTAAAGGGTTTGCAGACACAAACGCTTTGCCCCGCATCCCACGGGAAGCGCTAGCGGAGCGTATCAATGTGACTCATCACAAAGAGCGCGTGATCGCTGAGACAAAGACGCAAAGATTAGAATATGCCCTCAAGAGTTAGAATCCAAACATGGAGGCACACATTCCTCAAAGCGCTGCTCGACTCACCAGAATGATGTTTCACACACGTTGGCAAACAGACGGCTCTGAAGACAACAAAAGTTGGTGACGTATTCAGCAGGTGCCCTTATGTATTTTTGGGTACCCGCCTATGAAGTCACAGGTCACTTGGACCAATAGGATTGGAGTTGTTTTACACAAGCTTCAGGCACTGGTCATGCTGGCTGCATTCCCCAAAGTGTCCACCAGGACGCAGCGTTGAGGAAGGGTAACTACATTTAAGGAAGCATCCTTATTTAAATGGAACAACTAGTGACTGATTTGGAAGACTCTACAAAGACAGCAATTCCAAACTCCCCACAAATTGTACTCCTCAAAAATTGTGCAAAAGAGACAATTTACCCTTAAAGAGTTTGATATTAGCATGTTGCTAAGCTAGCAGTGTAATACTTTAATAAACATAAAAACAAATAGCACTTACAAATATTGGGTAAAATAATAGTTTTATTTTCAGAAAATTAATTCATTTTTTAATGAGAATAGTTTTACTTTTAATTGATATAAAAGCATTTTTCTCAAACTATCTTCAATCTTTTTTTAAACGTGTTGCAGTGCATTCTGGGATTACCTTATTCACATGCAATGATACCTTGGAACTTCAAAACAGTTTTATTTCTAATATCTTTTCTGTTAATAATTTTAATTAGATTTTTTTTTCTGTTTTCATTTAATTTGTAATTTTAGTTAAAGCCTTTGTAATTTTGTTGTGTTTTGTCATTTTTATTTTTTTTTTGTAAATAAATCTATATAATTGTAACGAATCAGTCCACTGAAGGCGAGCGTAGCAAAATGAGAACTGTTTATGGGAGGGAGAGGAGAAAATTGTGTGTGTGTGACTGTGTGTTTACTTTTTCTCAGCTGTCATTTTGGAAGATGACAGGTCATGACAGATGGGTCATAAAATGACATTCTCGATCAATCAAACACCTTCATTCTTATCCTTCTGTCGTTGTCAATCAATCTGTTTAGAGCAGGTTTAGACAGACAGTAGAGCAGTAAAAATTGACAGGTACAATCATACACACATATATGAAGTATTTGTGAGGTTTAACCTGATGTGCAATTTCGTATTTACCCACAATCCCCTACTCCTCAATCGTTCTGCACTGTCAGATGTCAGTCCTTTGTACACAGGAAGTCTTGTTGTGGGATGTAATGTCTGTCAAGCTTAACCTCAGCAAGATGCATTGTCTGGGGGGATGTGTGCCCATTTTATGTTGGTCGGAAATATTGATTTGGTTCAGACAAGCATGTAGGCCTAGTCTTTGTAACACTGTAGTTACAGCATGTGCACCAGCAAAAGCTCATTGTCCTATAACATGATTTTTTTCTGTTGACTAATTGCACTTTTATATTAATTTAATATATACTGGCGGTGGGGAACTAAACCATAATGAGGCTT
This sequence comes from Sinocyclocheilus rhinocerous, assembly GCF_001515625.1. Classification (NCBI taxonomy): domain Eukaryota; kingdom Metazoa; phylum Chordata; class Actinopteri; order Cypriniformes; family Cyprinidae; genus Sinocyclocheilus; species Sinocyclocheilus rhinocerous. The sequence continues at coordinate 279,961 of NW_015661891.1, read as the reverse complement.
TAATGTATAGCCTAATCAAAGCACTGGCAAAAGTAATTACTATATATCAAGGAGATATTTTAATTATTTATTAATAAACTAGTGTTTTCTCAGTCAGTGTGTCGTCTGCAATACAGTGAATGCACTGTTAGAGAGAAATGCAGCTTTCATACGGATTACGTAAACAGAGAGAATTTGGTTCATTTGAAAGTAGAAAGTTCAAGCTTTCTGTAGATATATCTCTCATATCTGTGAGGCAGATAGACTATACGTTGAGTTTTGCCGTGCTTAAGTTTTGTGCAGCGCTTCAGTGCACGCAGACAGAGACGGCAGAAAGCATGTCCTGTTTGTTTTCTTTATTTTACAAAAGCGCGAGATCTTTTTGATGTTGTTAGTGTATGTAACTAAAAGTAGCCTCTTGACAATTTCAGATGGCGTATTACTATTATATCTATGGGCATATTTCTTTCCAACATTGATATTAAATCAGCATATTAATATGATTTCTGAAGGATCATGAGACACTGAAGATTGTTGTAATGGCTGGTGAAAATGTAGCCTTACCATCAAAGGAATAAATTATATTTCACAATAATATAGGGCTGCAAAATGATTAATCGCGATAAATCACAATCAAAATAATGCAAAATAATTCAAAATAAAGTTTGTTTACATACTATTTGTGTGTGTACTGTGTATATTTATTATGTATATATAAATACACACACATATGTATATATTTTTTTTTAAAAATTATTTATATACTATATATATATATACATATATATTTATACTTGTATATAATTTATATTATATATAAATATTTTATATATAAATCTAACATAATTGTCCTTAATATATACATGTATAGACACACATATAGTATGTAAACATAAACTTTTATTTTGAATGTGATTTATCGCAATTAATCGTTTTGCGGCCCTACAATAATACTGTTTACTGTATTTATGATCAAATAAATGCAGCCTAGATGAGCTAAAAATACTTCTTTAAAACATTTTAAAAATTACTGATGGTTTTCTCCTAAAGGCACTTAATGCATTGTGTTTTCTTCTGGAGCATCAATGAGTGTTTGCACTTTTTGTAATAGCTAGTAGTAGCTCAGTTGTCCTCAGTGTGAAAAGATGGATCTCAAAATCATTGTTGGAAAGGGTTCAAATACACAAAAGATGCTGGAAAACCAAATCATTTGTGGGACCTGAAGGATTTGTTTCTGAAGAACAGTGGGCAGTTTAACTGTTCAGGACCAACAAGGGACTCATGAATGAATGAATGAATGAATTAATTAGTTAATAAAACAGCTGTGGATCATCCAGATAACAACACAGTATTAAGAATCAAGCATATTTAAACTTTTGAACAGGGTCATTTTTATAAATCAATTTATTATTTTCTCTAGTGGAATATATGTAAACGTCTTTTATGTGAAATATCTTATTCAGGTCAGTACTAAATAAAAAAATAACATGCATTTTGGTAAAATAATTAACATTTCACAGATACTGCAAAGTGTATGTAAAATTTTGACCACAACTGTAAATATACACAGCAATTATAACACCACAAATGAACTGCTAATTTTTGAATGAAAAAGTCAGTGTCTTCACCGCCCTAATATACCTGGACACAAGGAAAATAGATTTGTTTTATCAGTGATCAGCTGCCCCTCCTGATGGATGAGACCCCTGTGTAGGCTGAAGCACTGGTGTAATTAGCTTGTGCTAATGCTTCCTTCCAATCAGACATTGAACATGCCTGCTTTCCTGCAAACAGATTTCCCTCCCCTCACCCCACTCCAAAGCCATTATTCACATGCCTGAATCATTCATTAATGTCTCATTTAGTATAAATCATCGTCGTTACACGCTAACACAGAAATGCTAGCATTTAAACGAGTCTCAAGGGTTGTGATCAGTTTTGCTGATGTTGGGTGGTCGTGGGTTTTTTGAGATGGCATCCTGTATGTGTATGCGTGCGTAGCAACTGAGCCTCATCTGTGCCTGGATAAAATGATTAGATTAATCCCTGTTGCCAAAACAGGCAGAACAATCTGGAATCTCTGTGTTTTAATAAAGACGGATGCTAATTAGAGGCGCTAGCGGTCATCTGCAATACTGATTGGTTCGAGTGATACATTGTTGGTCTGTTTTTGTTCTTTCTGGCACACTATGACTTGTTCATTGGCTTTGTGACAGTACTGGCACCACCGGTCTTTGGTGTTCTGTGATTTTTGATCCGTATGGAGTTGTGCATGATTCATGCTTACCAGCCATGGACCTCCCACTGTCTGTTCACTGACCATCTGATGCATATTGCAAACAAAAATGGCGAGAGCTTTCTGGAAACTGCAAGTTCTGGGGTGCGATTCCCAAAAGCATTGTTACCCAACTATGGTCGCAAGTTCAATAATAGTTCAATAATTACCAACATAGTTCAACGATTCTGCAGTTCCCAAATCCATAGTTTCAGCAAACATTTGCAAACACTTATTGTGACATTCATGTGCACTTATCTTGTCTACATAAAATTCATACATAAAATGCATAAAATTATCCGAACATGATTTAAAGGCAGCATTACGTGCAATGTGGACCAGACTTTACTCATATCTAATATAAGTTTTAGGCTTTGCGAGCAATTTGATTCCCATCATGCAACATTTTTGCTGCCGTTTGCATCAACAGCCTTAATACTTTGGTCAGATGAATGGCTTTCATATTTGGTTGTGCATGTCGTTTGCGTGTGTTGTTGGGTGCAGATCAGTGTGTGTATATAATGCTGTATACCATCTGAGCACGAAACAATGTTCATTCCTTTCATTAGTGAAATAGGTTAGTCCCCATGGGAGTGCTTCTCTCTCTACCTCTTTGTCTGTCTATCTCTTAGCGTCTCCCTCTGTTTTTCTCTCTCTCACACACATTTCTCATTGGCTTCAGTGCTGAGTGCGAGTCCACAGTCCCCCCAATGCTCTCAGCCTGTTCTCCATTACGTCCCTTCACTCCTGTTACATCACATTTATCATGAAGATGGATTGTGTCTGAGATTTAACCAAACAAAGCACAAGCAATATGTTGCTCTATGAGGCAGTCCATATGAAAAATCCTTTCAAAATGCTCATTGATATTCAGGGCTGCTATTTTGAAGAGAAAAAAAACAAAACAAAACTAAGAACGTCCAAAAGTCTGAGATCTTGAGTACTTTTTTTAAGAAAAAGGAATATGAAAATTTTAAATATAACATTCTTAAGGTTTAAAAATATAACCTATTTGTCTCTTGTCATGATATACTGTGTGCCTCATTAAAGGGATAGCTCACCCAAAAATAAAAATTCTGTCATTAATTACCCTCATGTCGTTCCAAACCGGTAAGACCTTCATTCATCTTCGGAACAAAAATTAAGATATTTTTGATGAAATCTGAGAGCTTTCTGACCCTGCATAGACAGCAAGGGAACTACCATGTTCAAGGCCCAGAAAGGTAATAAAGACATCATTAAAATATTATGTGATGTCAGTGGTTCAGCCTTAATTTTATGAAGCTATGAGAATACTTTTTGTGCGCAAAGAAAACTAAAATAACGACTTTATTCAACAATTTATTCTCTTCCGTGCCAGTCTTTGTAAGACATTGTAAGACATGTTCACAAGAGTACCATGACACAAACTCTCATTTTAAGAAAAAAATCATTTTTCAGGAAAAAAAGATTTAATATCTTAAGTCATTTTGCTTTCTAAAGTAAATTTATCTTGATATTTGTAAAGGAAAACAAGACAAACATACTAAGTAAGAAAATATGTTTTGCAGTGAATTAGAAATAACTCGATCATAAACACTAATATCATAGATTGTTGATGGACTGTATATAAACCACCTTAAAACCCTAGAGGGGTTCATATAGTCCATCACCAACTATATGTAAACATTAAAAAAACTTACATTATTTTGTATTTTGTTTTGTATGCTAGTAAATGAGGCCTCCAGGAAATGCCAACAAGGAAGTCAAAGGAAGTCACATCCAAAACACCAGCCAGTTTTATCACAATTCACAAGACATTTTTAGGAAACTCTTTATTGCCAACAGTGTAGAGCGGTGTTGTAGTACTCGAGACCATGTTAACTCTCAAGTCGTTCTCGAGCTTGACTCGGGAGCATTTGGACTTGCTTTGACTCAAACTTGACCCTCATCGGGTCTCTGTCTTGACTCAGACTCTACCCTCTTCTGGTTTTGGTCTTAACTCTGACTCCTACTCAGATCATGGCCTGGACTCAAATTCGAAAGAGCTGGTCTTGTCTATGGTGTAGCACAGCATTTGGGAAGCACCCAGATAACAAAATTGATGGGAGCAACAAGTCAGTGAGTGGATCTAAAACAGGGGTTCTCAACTCTGGCCCTCGAGGCCCACTTTCCTGCAGAGTATAGCTCCAAACCTAATCAAACACACCTGAACAAGCTAATCAAAGTCTTCAGGATTATTAGAAACTTCTTGGCAGGAGAGTTTAATCAAGGTTGGAGCTAAACTCTGCAGGAAAGTGGACCTCGAGGGCCAGAGTTGAGAACCCCTGATCTAAAACCTTTGACAAACTGTCAAAACCTTTCCCACAGGACTACGGGTATGATCCCTGAATATTTATGAAGTCAGTTCAGTTATAGTTGTATGTAGTACGTATATATTGTACAGTAAATGGTATAGTTGTTGCTCTAAAACAAGACTGACACCAACCTTCTGGTGATGTGCATTTATACCCACTGCGTAATTAATCACACACATACAAAAGCTAGTCATCGTGACTTTCTGTGAAATCACGACCCAGTGTCAGTGTTGTTGAGCTTTCAGTCATTATAATGCTACCTTTGAGGCTGTAGTGTGTGTGAGAAAGACAAATGGCTGTTGAACTCTCACTTTTCTCTCAGTGGAGTGTGGCAGCAGTAAGACCTTTGAGAAAGCCTCATAACTTAAATGTCAGTGTGAGGTGTTTGTACCTTCGGCTAGAGTGAATGAGGCAGTCTGCCGACCAGCGGGAGTCTCTTACGAGAGAACATTTTGTATTTGAGAGTGTCTAGTATCTGGCACCTGTGTACACTTCCATATTTCCAGAATAGTAGGGGGTTTTAACACTGATGAATTCTTATAAAATGAATTCTAGTTACTTAAACAAGACTTGAATGAATAACATATTGTTTTTGTGTTTGGCATCTGCGTACCTCAAACTGTTAGGATCAGAAATGATCCTGCATTCACTCTTTGCTAACATTGGAAATTATATTTATCTCACAAATAAGAATGGACATTGTAAGACATTTAATGACTCCTCTTACGAATCTTCTTAAATGAGTCATATATATTTTGTTGCATTTGAAGGTTTTGTTCTGTGCCAAAACAGTCAATTTAGTTTTGATTCACTTTGACTTAGTTTGACTTTTTTTGCTACTGTACCTTTAAGACTTATATATCTAAATTACCTCTGTCATGATTGGCTAACGTTTTTGTACAACATTTATTGTTCATACAACATTCACTTTTAGATTTTGCAGTATAGTCTATATTGCTCATTCTTCAATAACAACTTGTTTTCAAAAGCCTTTTCAAAGGTCTGGAACTTTCGGGGGTGGGACTTGGGCGCTGAACATGCTGATTGATTGAGTTCACGCAGCATTGTATTTCAACCACCATTTATTCGAATACTTTTTAAAAAAATATTACTGTTATTGTGTCATGAAATATAGTTTTAAAAGTATTTCAGGCGAGAATGTAGTTGTTTAAAACTCAAGTCTGCGGTTTATTTATAAAGACAGCGCCTATTTGAAAATGTGTTTCGCCAATTTCGGAGATGTGAGCTCCACACGATCAGCGGGCGCTCAGTGCTCATGTTTCCTGACGAGAGCAGCCTCAACTCGGCTAGTCCTTCTGACATTTGCTCTGATGTCTCTGTAGTGGTTAAACATAAGATATAATTTGTTTTCGGTAAATCTAACAGGTAATCTTTGGTCTTTATTCTATTATTGAATAGAACAGAAACAGGACTCTGTCAGTCCTGTTTCGGCCATGGAGGCCGTTTGTGAATCATCTGCCTGCCCTGAACTATCTGTCTGCCCTGAACTGTCTGTCTGTCCAGAAACGACCACGGAGGTCGTTTCCCTATCGTTGGCGCTCCCGGTGCTGGGAATTGCCTTGTGGTGTGTGTGGCCAGTGCTCACCGTTCCTAAGCCCCCTGAACATTCTGAACTCCCGCCCAGCTTCCCTCTCCCACCTCCTCTATATCAGTCCTCACCATCACCACCGCTGTCTCCTGGCAGTCCCGCTGCTCACCCTCAGCCCACCATCTGTGCGGTGGGATCGCCGCAGGTCTGCCAGTCTCCATCGGCGTCGTGGCTGGAGGATCCCTTGTCTCCGCCTCCAGCCTCTGAGTCCCGGACTCCGCCTCGGCCCTTTGACCCAGCGGCTACACCATGGCTCCTAGCTCCCTCCTCTCCACCGTGGCCCGTCAGTCCACCAGCTCCGCCTTGGTCAGTCATCGACCATCCACCGCCTCTGGACTCCACTCCTCCGGCTACACCTCGTCCCTCAGGCTCTGTCAGGCTCCTCCTTCCCTCCGGCTCTACCTTGGTCCTCTGTCGCTTTCCCGCCTCCGCCTCGGTCACCGGAGCCATCTTCTCCGCCTTGGCCCTCGGGATCCTTCCCGTCGCCCTGGCTCAACAGCTCTCCGTCTCTGCCTCGGGATCCACCTCCACCTGCTCCGCCGCCTTCGGTAGGCCCCATGGAGTCGTCGGCCCTTCCTCCACCATGGCTCCTTCCTCCGTCGGCTCCTCTGTGGGCCGCCATCATGGCTGTGGCCTGGGTCCCGCCTGGCTCCTCCTGCTCCCTCCAGGCTTCTCCCTGGCTCCTCCCTCCATCGGATTCACACTGGATTTTGGGTGTCGTCCTCCTCCTGGGTGTCCGTCCTCCGCCGGAACCTCTTTGTACCTCTCTCAGAAGCCTTGTCTGCCTGCCTTCCTGCCAGCCCTTTGCCGTTCCCTGTCACCATCCCTTCTCCACTCCTTGTGTCGTCCTCCTAAGTCCCCCTCCGTCTCTCCCTTTGTTGTTCCTGCGGCGCCAGGTTGCGCCTTCCGGTAGGGGATGAACTGTCAGACCCAAGGACTGTTTGTTGTGTTTTCTTCCCCCATGTGCTCTGTTTGACCTAGTTTCTGTTTCCGTCTGATTGTATCATTTGGTTCAGGTGTGTTTCGTTAATTATCCTCATTTGCCAATGAATTTAGTTCTAGTCTGTTCCTGTGTTCCCTCGTCCAGTGTTAAAGTTAAAGTTGAATTGTGCGTGTGTTACCTGCCTGCCTTCTGTGCGGATTAATTACAGACTGTTATACGTTCATCTTCTTCTTTGTGCGCTCATTATACACCGCACCCCTGACAAATAAGTTTTTGGCTCACTGAGGCATACAGGGCAAAATTAATGATATTCGGTTTAGTAAAGGATTTTTAAGTGTTTGCAATTCACTAGAAATTTGTAAGTCAGTTTGGGTGAAAACATCTGCTAAATTAATACATGTAAAAGTGAAAGAAGTGGCTCATAAGAGTCATTAATCAGGAATCAGACTTGGTTGCTCTGTATGTTGATTCACAAAAAAAAAAGACTCAGACAAGTAAAAAATTTGTCACTTTCAGAATATTTTAGTATGATGTTTCATCCACATCTGTGTTGAAATGTGTTCATCTTTCTGACATCAGAAAGATGTCCATGTTCCAGCTTAGTTTCAGATCTGCAACAAGAAGTCTTGAGTTCTAAAAGTGACTGTAGGTTTTCCTAGCGAGTCAAGATTTTTCTCAAAAGATCAAAAAATTGTGAATCCTCTTGACGTGGCCCTTTCAAATGAGATCCAGTCTAGACATCGACCACACCAGTCTTTATCTCATCCAAACACTCAGCAATTACCTCTTCTATCCCCATCAGAGCCCTTCCCCCATCCCTTGCTCACCATCTGACATCTCTGTTGATTCCTTGACTCACATCGAGAAGTCTGGGGTGAATTTGCCATGCAGGGTTATGTGCGAGTGCTCTTCAAACAGTTTCTATTTTCAGAGAATCCATCTCACACCTTGGCATGAGTCCACGGCTTTTGCCATTTTGTGTTTAACAAAATCTTTCATTCGTGGTCATTTGTGTGCCGAGGCCTTTGTGGGAAGGTTAACAGCACTGTAGATAACTCAAAGCCATGACTGCGTTAGTGCTTGCATAATTCTGAAGGTCAATCTGTCTTGTTTTTCTATTTTTCAGCTTCACTGAGAATCTTTTAACTATCGGCATCAACAATCCAGCTTACGTAAGCTATAAAAGTCAAGAAACGGTTTTCTATTTTGGTTGATAACTAGACAGCTGGTAATTTAGCTGGTCGTGATGGACTGATCTTGTTAAAATGATCATGATTCGTGATCAATGTTTTTATAGTAGGTAAACCAACTTTATTAATGTCGTTCATGGTGCTTTATGGGAATGGGCGGAGCTAAATAATATTTTTTTTTTACAATTTTACTTGTGTCAATCTGTCTTGTTTTTCTATTTTTCAGCTTCACTGAGAATCTTTTAACTATCGGCATCAACAATCCAGCTTACGTAAGCTATAAAAGTCAAGAAACGGTTTTCTATTTTGGTTGATAACTAGACAGCTGGTAATTTAGCTGGTCGTGATGGACTGATCTTGTTAAAATGATTCGTGATCAATGTTTTTATAGTAGGTAAACCAACTTTATTATGTCGTTCATGGTGCTTTATGGGAATGGGCGGAGCTAAATAATTTTTTTTTTTTACAATTTTACTTGTAATTTAAATACAGGGTACAAATGCATATGATATTTGGTGTCCTTATCTTGCATTTATTGATACTAACATTACTCAGTGGCAGAAAGTGGTGTTAGCCGCTTGAAGACCTGTAGATCTGCAGCTGAGATTATCTGAAGAAATCCACAGGGGTCGCTGACCCTCTGCCAGAACCACTGTATTATGAAACAGGGAAAGAAAGCAATTGCCATGGTGTGCAAGGAATAAGACACATCTATTTTCTACCCCTGTAGTGAACACTCATCAGTGGCTTAGGCTTCATTCTTCTCATTTCCTGACCTTTGACACCACTTTTACCACAAACAATACCGCATCTCTCTATCATTGTACTATGGTACTGTACCCCGTTTCTTCTTTTATCAGGGTTTTTATCCAGCATGTTTGTGGCCAATAGAAGAGACAATTAGGGAATGAGTTTTTTTTTTCCAAGACCCTTGATGAGGGCAACCAAAGGCTTCCAGTTTTCATCAACTCAATGGAATGGAGCCAGGATGCTTTTAAGGATCAAGACAGAGCACTTTTAAACACGTACACACAAGGGAATACTGTGAACAGAGAACTAGGCAAACGTGATACTCTCCTCTGAGAGGCCTGGGTCTGCAGGCACAAACAATGGATGTGTGAAAGTCTACGTAAAGCACAACGGTATTCCAGTCTTCATGAAAGTGGGAATTAATTCAGTTTAAATTTGCATTAGCTGCCAAAATGACCTTTTTTAATAAGTTGGTTAAATGCTCAATGTCTCACAGCTGATTCATGTGTTGAATGGCTAAATAATTAGAGCGATGTAATTTCTCAATCTGATAGATGCTGGCTGGGGGTCAAAATAGAGTTTTTTTTTTTTTAACAATTTACAGTAGAAAAAAAATGTTGACATTGGTGTCAATAATGCATGAAGAAGGAAAACGCATTGTGAACAATTGACAGCAATGTATTTGTCAGTGTGGGTGTTTGTTTGTTTTTTTCTTTGATATGAAATGTGACTGGTTTTCACAAGATTCATATGGTAAATGGTTTAGAAATGTGATAACCAGAGCTGGTTATAAATGACATGATGAAAATTGTAGTTAGTAATGTAATCTAGGTTACTAATTTTAGGTAATGTATTCAGACTACTTTTTAGATTACTTTTAATCTAATTTATAAAAAGGCAAAGAGAAAGAAAATATATTAAATGTATTTATTTATTTTTAATATATCAACATCATACAATGCAGTAATCCTTACATTACACCAGGGTTTCCCAAACTTGGCTTAAAGTAAGACCTGTAGTGGGTTTGTGAGTTGATAAGAAGCAGATTCATATGGTAAATGGTTTAGAAATGTGATAACCAGAGCTGGTTATAAATGACATGATGAAAATTGTAGTTAGTAATGTAATCTAGGTTACTAATTTTAGGTAATGTATTCAGACTACTTTTTAGATTACTTTTTATCTAACTTATAAAAAGGCAAAGAGAAAGAAAATATATTAAATGTATTTATTTATTTTTAATATATCAACATCATACAATGCAGTAATCCTTACATTATTTTACATTAATAATAAATAAAATCATAAAAAAGTAAAATAAAAATAAATTATTTTTACTTGTTACTTGAACACTAAAAATATAAATATTATATTTGTTTACCTGCAGTCAAAGCTAAATGCAATGACACAACAGGATGTTTAGAGAGGAAAATGTAAAAAAGAAATAAAAGGAATTAGGCAGAATCAATAAATTATCATTTACTGCCATTCTGTGAACAATTTGTAATTATGTAACCCATAAAAAAGTAACTGTAATCTGATCATGAGCATTTTAAAATGTAATACTCTAATTACAAGTACTTAATTTTTGGAGTCTGATTATGTAATCCAGATTACATGTAATCACACAGTTACTACCCAGCACTGGTGATAACACAAGCGAGACAAGAAAAACTTGCAGGCTCGTCTATATTACTGGTTTTGAAGAGGTTTGAGGTAACTGTCAACTTGACCAAACTGGGAGACCAGCTTAAACAAGACGACCGAACCACCTTTTCTGGGAGTCATGCTAATAAATATGCCAAATGCTACTTAGAACCACTTACGGTGTGGATGCAATTTTTCATATGGTTTTACTTTAGTACGTGTTGGTTATGGCAGATATGGTTACATTTGTTGGGGCAACCAAACATAGAAAACAGAGTACTCATTCACTTTTTCACACTTCACATGTCAGATTTCAGCTGTCACAAAATATAAAAAGCAATGTTTAGTAACCATTCCTACAGGAAACCACTGCAAATCTGGCAGTTTTTAAGTCTCTTTGTTGAATTTGAACACAGACACCGTCTGTCCTGGATTTCTGCCTAATTAAACATTGTTTCTAGTTTAAAACTGCCACAGTAGACCAAACAATAGAGACCCCAAATGTGTGATCTCACAGCAGCTCTTCTTATCAGCACTCTCTGAGCAGAGCGTGTCCTTTTTACACACTGAGAGAGTGTCTCAGCGGGTAGATTGAAAGCATTGTTTCTTTTCTTTTTTTATCACAAAATCTCTGTATCTCTTGTTAAATTCTCTTCAGTAATAGCAGAAGTAACACTGGACATCCAGACTTTCCACTGAGATTACTTGTACTGAAAAACCACACGATTTCTGTGGAATTCATCAGCTGTATCCAGTGTATTCGGTTTTGTTGTACATACTTAGCATGCATTCTTGCATTAATCCTTAATTTAATTCGTGCATTAAATAAATGGATCAGGTAACAATAAGTTGTCGAGATGTCTGAAATGAAACGCAGGCACGATATACTGTATTAAGTTAGCTGGTTTCAGAAGTATTTTTCCATTCATTTTTTTTTTCCCCCATAGAGATTTTAAAAAGTCTTTGTTAAAGCATTATAAGCCATGAACCAGTTACAAAGTGAATTGCAACATTACTTTTATTTGCAGCAAAAATTTTTGTAGTAAAAACTTTTAGTAAAATGTCCATCACATGTGCACATCAGAATCATCAAGTTGTAAGTCATCCAGGTACTTTTCACCAACTGTTTTATGAACACTGTGTATTTGATCATACTACTCTTTTCACAAACTTATTTTCACCTTCTATATAATATTAAAGTATCAGATTTCGGATGCAGCCAGTGACCTATGAAATCCAGCTGATCCATGCTTGCACAGAGTATGTTTCGGTCTTTAAACACATCATTGTTGTCCAAATTTTCCCCTTACAGTAAAAGTAAATTGAGGCAAATGCTGTCAAGCTGAACTATGCAGGGAAAAAAAAAGTATCCCATCAGTAGCCCATAACTTGTACAATATATTCTGAGTCTTGAAAATTAGATTGAAATGTATGTGTGAATTTGATATTCACTTTTTCCCATCACAAATTTCCCATCCACTGTTGCTGTCAAATCTCATTAATGTGATTTAAATATGCACATATTAGAATTTGACATCTCATGAATGATTGAGATCAAAACTAATTTGCAATCACTATTTTTTTGGAGCTTGACCAGCCCACTGGTCAACATTCACTTTGTGTTATATGGAAAAGAGCAGGGTGAAAATTCTGAAAGAAAATCATGTAAGTTTGGAATGACATGAAGGTGAGTAAGTGAAAGAATTGTAATCCTTGGATGAGTTAATTCTGTATAAGCCGGCATTCAAGACTATGGCAGCATATAATAATGCAAATCCCTTATGAATGTGAGTGAGAGAGAGAGAGAGAGAGAGAGAGAGAGAGCAGGAAGATGGCATTTTACTTTGGGTTAATGAATGTTTTCCTGATTCACTCTTTTGTGTGGAGAAAAACACTTTTGCTCGAGTGTCGCTCTCTCGCTTAACCTCACATCCATTATGCGGCGTTCAAGTTCTGATGTCACAGACGAGTGTGAGTCTGTGTTTCTGAGTACATGCTTAATTACTGTATAGAATGCCAGTATATTGTATGTTTTTAATAGTAAAGAAGGATTTAAAGTACAACTCCTGCTGATTTACGATTAATAGCTAGAGTGAAAAAAAAAATCATTTAGACCCCTGCTCACTGCCCACAGAAAATGATTATTTGATGCATTCAAAGCCCTGTAAATCACAATGAAAGGCAATTAGTTGTAAGTATGCTTGATACAAAATGGAGGCAGTTTTAATTGAAAAAGTTGAGATGACATCAGCCAGAAAGAGTTGAGTTGCAAGGCCACAATCTCATTGGATGGTATGTGGGCGAAGTAGCACTGATTGGATGGCTCAGTCAGAGATGAAGCAGTAACTAAAGTGTCTGGCTATGTCCAAAAATACATACTAACATGCTCTTATTATTTGTAAGGAATAATACCGAGAATGCAATGTGGTTGTATCCTTGCTTTTCAGTCAGAACGGAATATATCCATAAAAAGTAACCTGACATGTAACCTACAAAAAAGGACTTGAAAAGCACCAGGAAGTTATATAATATATATATATGTTTCCTTTGCACTCTGTTTATAGGTACTACAGCGCCACCATTCTGCAGATGTCTGGAGTACGTGATGACAAGTTGGCCATCTGGCTAGTGACTGTAACAGCGTTCACAAATTTTCTGTTTACTTTGCTGGGCGTTTGGTTGGTTGAAAGGGTGGGCAGACGCAGACTTACGTTGGGAAGCATCTTTGGTAAGATTCTTACATACTTGAAGAAGCAGAATATATTCCAGCACATTCAAAATGTATTCTGGGTAACATTTGGGTGCCTTTTTAACTCACTAGTTAAGAGAGACTGGGGCTAGTTCATATGTTTGTAATATACAAACATGAAACAGTTGTTCAACTGTATCCAACAGATATCGTAATGAAATAGTTTAAAATGAAAGCAAAAACATATTACCACTATGCGAAAGATATACTTAAATTGTACCTTGGACTCAAAAACTGGTTAGACAAATATAATCCTTGTTGCAACTTCCCTGTCTGATAACTTGCCCATGTTTCCACTACTTTTTCGTTATTTGAAATGCTATTCTGAACATTTTGAGATATGCCAAAATATATCTTGTTTTTATACATATGGATTTTTGATTATTTCTGTACAGGTACTGTTTTGAGTCTGTGTATCCTATCGGTTGGCTTCCTCCTGTCAGCCCAGCATTCTCCTCCTGTTACACTACATCTGACGGACCCCACGACACCCAACTCCAGCTGCACAACACATCTGTGAGTATGATTTAATGGGCAGGTTTATCTTCTCGCCAATGGCAATATAAATAATTCATGAGTACACTATATAAGATATAGTACACTCATAGTGACAGCTGTCTTGTTATTTGGTGTCTTGTCATTTAGCACGTATCAAAAGTGACTTCTGTTATCACCGTGACATTCCATACTGTATGATGTGTTTTGTTCTGTGGGGAAAAAAAAGAGAACATTTTGAAGAGTGACAACTCTTGGTAGAGTGGATTACTAAGAGTATTTGCAGCACTTTTCAAACTGTGGATTGGCTGAATAAATTTGGCTGTGGAAAGAATGGTGATGTTCGTGTCCAAATATGAAATATAGAGAGTTCTCAAATGTTTGTTGGTAGGCGTACCTTTAATTATAATTGTTTCTCATGTTACACACCACACGAACTCCTCGAGGGCTGCATGCAAAAATTAACACACAGCGTGACCAATGTAGTCCAATTTATGGACAAACTTCTCTTACGAAACTGTTCTTTTAATGAATCATTCAAAAAGACTCCTTCACCAGATCCTTATTCTGTTTATCTGCCTTACAGTAATGAAACTGATAAGAAGGCCTATCCAGTGTAATAGTATGATAGTGAGAAAATGTATTTCAAATTCATATTTCACTCTAAAATGTCTAAAAGTGATGGATTAGACCTTTATGATACCTCCCTAGGCAGGTCATAGCATGGAAAAGTTTGAGAACCGCTGCTATAGTGATCTGGGGAATTCATACTGGAATAAAGTGAATATCAAGCCTCTATGGGAGATGCCTGAAAATGAGATGCACATGGACACTCAGAGGTTATAGGAACACTGTGGAATTCAATTGCTATTTGTGGACTTTATGAATACTATCAGTCTCCACATCATCAGCACCACCTGCCAGTATAATTGACCTCAGGTGGATTTCAGGGGCAATATCATCTACATCTATCATCTTTATCAGACAGGAGAAGAACCTATCAGGGTCCGAGGCGATCTAATAGAAGCACCCCAGACCACATGTTGTAAAGCAGGGGTTTTACAGACCCAGACACCCCACAGACTCTAGGCCAATCTAGAGACCCCCAATATGTATACATATAAACAGCTCCTTGTTCTGCATAAAAAGTCTCCTCAAAAGTGCCAGTTTGACGATAGCAGTCCTATATAATTCTTGATATTTGAAGGGAAAAAGGGATTTTTTTTTTGTACATGAAGTACGTTTTTGGAGAGTCATAACGCATGACATTGTACAACCTGAACTAACCTAGCCTTGTAATGAAAAGGTAAAATCTGATATTTTACGAAATTGGCTGACTTTGACACATAGTCATGAGGGTCTGCATGTTCTTCTTTTGTGTAATTTCTTGTTTTTGTTTGTTTTCTGCGCGTTGGTTGCATCATTTCTGGTCACCTCACATTACTTTAATTTGGTGGACTTAAGATTTTTAAATACATTTTTTTTTAATAGATTATAAACATCGAAACAGTTTTGTTCAAGGAACTGTTATTAAATCATAAAGAAATAATACTAAAATATAAGAACCAAACTACTTAATAACATTGTCTTTTCAAGAATTTTATCATTTTAATAGGACTTTTTGTTCATTACATTGTACCACCCTGACATTTTTACTTTATACCCCCTTAAAAATAAATAAATTTAATAATTGTATTAGAATCATCATAGAATGATAAAATCAAGTCACACCCTGTATTTTTGTCATTTTAATCGTCTCACTCTGAAATATATCACATTCTGGAAGTAAAATGGTTAGCAAATGGCATTTCAGGTTGACTTTAATCTGTGTCTAGTTGAAGTTGAGTCCAGTGGAGAACTATTGCTAGTGTCTATATCAGCACTCTAATTGTGAAATTAGACCCTTTCTAATGGGTTCCTCTTGCTTTAGTCAATACACAACTTATTGGTCTCCAACCTGAGTGAAAATCAATTTTATGTTTGGCTCTGTTGGTGTGTACATTGCAGCAATAACTGCGTGTGTTAGGGGGTCCAAGCTGCTCGCTGTTCCTTAATGTCACTGTAATAGAGTGTCTGAAGTGTGTAACCTCATAACAATGACACCCCCCTCCCAATCTGACAGAGCATGGCCTCTCTCTCCATCCTAATTTACTCTTACACCGTCATCCAGTTCACCATACACACACCGCCAAAACAAAGCATGTTTATTTTCCTGCTAATGGATGCGTAATGACTGCACTGTCATCACAGCAGCAAACCAATTTGTGCATAGACTGTCTCAAAAGCCCTTTCAACATTCTTACATAATGGAATACAGTGTTTAATGGACTCACTGTAACTGCCGTGCAAGACTTATTGACCAAGACTTCTAAAGATGAATACTGAATACATGTTGATGTATATGTTAATGGGATCATGGTTGTGATTTCATAATCATGCATATTTCTGAGCAAGTCATTCATGCAGCTTAGAAAACGGAACAGAAAACGAAAGTTGTGTATAATCAGAAAATATTATAATGATTTCTGAAGGATCATATGGCAATGAAGATTTTGGCATCACTGGAATAAAGTATATTTTAAAATGAAAAGAAATAGAAGTTAGTTATTTAGAATTGTAATACACTGCTCAAAAAATTCAGGGAACACTTAATTATCACCGCATAACACCAAGTCAGTTAAAGGGGTGGTTGTGATTTCACTTTTTTAACTTTAGTTAGTGTGTAATGTTGCTGTTTGAGCATAAACAATATCTGCAAAGTTACGACACTGAAAGTTCAATGCAAACTGAGATATTGTCTTTTAATATTATGGCAGTTTAATGCCTACACTTACGACTGGTAGGGACAACAACGAGCTACTTCCTGGGTTGGTGACATCACAAACCCTGAAATTGACATAAACCCCACCCCCGGGAACATGCAACAAAGGGGGCGGGGCCATGTTCCGCTGCTTTAGAGAAGAGGAAGAGTTGTTGCCATGCCGTCAAAACTAGGGGTGCACGAAAAAATCTATTCATATTTACATCGCGATTCTGTCTTCTAATGATTCTAATGGATTCACAAGTTTCAAAATAAATATTCTAAAGCAGCGGTTCTTATGCTGCATTCAAGTCCTCCTGGGATGTTCATACTTACGAGTTGACAAGTCGTAATTACGACATTAGATGCGTTTAAGTCACTTTTGGTCAGAACAAGATTTCACTTTTCTACATAAAATGCAACGATTTTTTAACACTACATCTACAAAATGATGAATAAAAGAACAAGAAAACAACAAGAACAAGATTTCACTTTTCTACATAAAATGCAACGTTTTTTTTACTCTACATCTACAAAATGATGAATAAAAAATGTGCATCATAGTGTTTTAGCTTTTTTTCTGTTTTTATTAAATTTATCAAGGTGATGTAAACGGAATCACTATATATTCTATAGTAATTATACAATAATATATTTTGCATCTGTAACATATAGTTTTATTGTACATAGCAAAAAAATGTCATTTGATTCATTTCAACAAATTTACTGTCAGTACAGACGCTGCATATCAAGTCTTTGGCTGCGTCCATTGCATCCGACACGTTTTTTCACTGACACGCCCCCAACTCGGAAACTCTGGGCTTAAAGGGGTCATTGGATGCAAAATTCACGTTTACATTTTGTTTGAACATAAATGTGTGTTGGCAGTGTGTGTACACATCCACCCTATAATGATAAAAATGCACCCAGTGGTTTTTATTTAATCCCTAAAAATAATATCCAATTTTTCAAATCAAGCCGTTCTCAGCTTCTTGTCTGTGTGACGTCACACAGACCAAGGCCCCTCCCACAATTGTTGATTGACACGCCCGTCTTACCTTAGACCCGCCCTGAGTGAGCTGTGAACAGTCCGACCGCCATTGTTTCACTGGAGCAGGGACATAGACAAGAATGTCTCCATAGCGATTGAGGTGTTCTGTTCTTGGATGTAGTAATGAATATAGCAGTCGTCATTTACTCCCGACATCTGAGCCGCTGAAGATGCAGTGAATTACTTTAGCTTTTGAAGGGAATGCTCCTCCCGATCTGCCTAAATGCATCTATGTTGGTGCGAATCATTTGTGATCCAGCCTCACCTACAGAAGTGAGTATAAGGTTTTTTTTA
This sequence comes from Sinocyclocheilus rhinocerous, assembly GCF_001515625.1. NCBI lineage: Eukaryota > Metazoa > Chordata > Actinopteri > Cypriniformes > Cyprinidae > Sinocyclocheilus > Sinocyclocheilus rhinocerous. The sequence goes on along the minus strand of NW_015661891.1, from coordinate 261,843 downwards.
TGAAGCTTTGCAAATCGCCTTTCCAAATAATGTGCTAGTTAGCAAGTTTCGCGGCTAAATGTGGCTAAAGTAAACAGTACTGCTCGTCACCCCACAGAAGAGAGG
>NW_015661891.1:259350-261718 GCF_001515625.1 Sinocyclocheilus rhinocerous | reverse complement strand
GCAGAGCTCATTAGCATTTAAAGGAACATGCAACAAAACAGGTTGCTCTGAAAAGAGCTGATTTTGACAGGGTAAAAAGGGTGTTGTTTTACACTACCATTGAGAAATTTTAACCAAAGCATGTTTAGACTTTTCATTAAGACCCTAAAGAATCATATCAACTTGTGGAAAATGGGCATCCGATGACCCCTATAAAGAAAATTATGAGTTTCCCACTCGTAATAACGACTTTGTGGTGGTGTTCATGTGCGCACCATGGTCTTGAACGCACCATTAATCCTGTTCCTCGCATCCCCCTGCTCTGCACACGCTCTGCTTTGCATCTCTCTCTCACCTGATTCAGATCATCAGCTCGTCAGCTCCATCAATGAACTGTGTTCCAATTATACACTTTATGTGTATAGACAGACAGATATTTTCCAAATAGCTACAAGAAGCGTTAAACATGGACGCGCATGCAGTTGCTGTGGTAGCGAGCAATACTAGCTGGCAAACAGTTCTTACTGTTACAAATTAAACAATTACTTTACAAAAATGCTACAATGCAATCATGTATTCTACTGTATTACAGCTTTAATCAGGATAAAACCGAGCAGACCAGTTAGGAAGCATAAGTGATTGTAAATCAGTTTCACTTTATTTGGTGCAAATGAAAGTGACAACAGGTGCACTAGAGAGGCAACAACAAGACAACCCCCAAAAAGGTGATGGTTAGCCGATGTTGGCCACAGACAATGCTCTATTCTTTTCTTTCCTAAATGTGTGGTCCCTAGTTTTGTGTTTTGTTAGGGTTCATGCCATGAGGCAGTGTCTGCAACCCAATCAGGTTGCACAGTCCAGGTCCTCCAGGATGACACATCCATACGTGTCATCGCGAGGAAGTTCGGTGTGACTCCCTGCACAGTTTCAAGAGCATGGAGGAGATACCTCCGAGGAGAGCACAAGGAGAGCTGGACAGGGCCATAGAAGGGCAACAACCCAGTAGTAGGACCAGTATCTATTCCTTTCTGCAAGGAGGAACAGGAGGAGCACTGCCAGAGCCCTCCAATATGGCTTCCAGTAGACTACTGGTGTGCATGTTTCTGACCAAACTGACTCCATGAGGGTGGCATGAGGGCCTGACGTCCTCTAGTGGAACCTGTGCTCACAGTCCCAACACCATGTAGCTTGCTAGGCATTTACCAGAGAACACCGGAATTGGCAGGTTCTCCCCATTCTCTTACGAATGAGAGCAGGTTCACACTGAGCACATGTGACAGACATGAAAGAGTCTGGAGTCTGTCTGCAACATCATCCAGCATGACCGTTTTGGCAGTGGGCCAGTGGTGGTCTGGGGAGGAATATCTTTAGAGGGTTGCACAGATCTCCATGTCCTAGCCAATGGTACCCTTACTGCTATTAGGTACCAGAATGAAATCCTCAGAGCCACTGTCAGACCTTGTGCTAGTGCAGTGGGCCCTGGCTTCCTCCTGGTGCATTAAAATGCCTGGCCTCATTTTGGCCAGAATGTACAGGCAGTTTCTGTATGACGAAGGCACTGATGCCACTGACTGGCCCTCACATTGTCCAGATCCAAATCCAATTGAGAACCTCTGAAAAATTATCGGAGCATCTGAACCCACAAAGTCACACCACAGACTCTCCAGGAGCTCAGTGTTGCCCTGATCCAGGTCTGGCAGGAGATCCCCCAGGCCACCATCCGCCATCTCATCAGGAGCATGCATAGACATTGTCAGGAATACTTAAAGGTGCAGTAGGAGATCTTGGAAAATGCTAACTTTAGCCTGATAGCACTGAAAGCGAACGTCCCACCCTCCCTGCAATCGCCGTCCAAAGCCATGCCCCCTGAACGCATATACGCTCACAGACCTGAATACCAGAGACAACATTACTACAATAGGCTACATCAACGGTTCCCAATTCCAGTCGTCCCCCGCCCCCCTGCACATTTCATATGTATCTCTTATCACGTGCGACGTTTGTTCTATTCGACCGTAAGTGCTCTGCGAAGTGGACATCACCGGATATTCTGCCATGATTCCAGTTCGAAGCGAGTGTAAATGTTCCATACAAAGGGCATTAAAGTGTGCGAGACGTAAATTTAAATAGTATTTATTTACAGAGGTATATTATGTCACACTTTTCTAGTAAGTTTCGTCTGTGTGAAGACGCTGCGCAAATCCATGAATGAATGTTCCAAAGAGAAGTAAACTTCAACGGATTTCCCCTGCTCAGGGAGTAGGGAGCAATGAACACTGTGTAGGGATCATATCGATCGGAACACAGTTCATGCACATAGCTCACTTCTAACGAGCTGGTTATCTGAATCGGGTGTGTTAACTAAGCGAGACATGCAAAATATGCAGAG
>NW_015661891.1:250415-259340 GCF_001515625.1 Sinocyclocheilus rhinocerous | reverse complement strand
AGGTATGCAGATACATACGTTGACAGGCAGGTAGGAAAGCATATTAAAATGCTCGGACCGAACGTTTTGATTGGACGAACATTTCTTGGTCCTACGCCTTCCACAGAATATATAAATACAGATAAATACATTTAGACCACTTAACTTAATGACTGCTATCGGGATGTGAAGAGTCTTTCAACCAGCATAACAAAAAATGTTTCTGAAGACAATCACCTATTGCACCTTTAAAGGCATGTGGGGGCCATACACTTTTGACTTACATTATGAGTTGCTTTGATGAAATATATGCATGGATCAGCCTGTAATTTTTTTTTGTTTGTTTTTTTAAATCCATCCCTCAATGAGTTGATGATTTTGGCTTCCACAGACCATTATCAACGATTTACACAATGTATATAAATAAAGATTTGTAACTTTTTTTTTTTTTTGAGCAGTGTATTTCACAGCATTTTAAATTTATTTTTGATCAAATGCATCCATGGTAAACATAAGAAAAGTCTTTCAAAAAGTATAATAAATATCTGTAGATTTCACTAGATCAAAGATAATCAAAGATATTTCCATAAGTTGCTTAATGTATTTCTGAGTGAAACATGATTTTTATCAAGAAAAATTGCACAGTGGGACTTACTGCAATGTTATCCATCAGTTGATTGAATTGTGAAAATATGACAGGTGGTTTGACGAAAATGAAAGTTGTTTCAAAGTGTGGAGCAAATTATTATGTTTTGATGAAAGATTATGAATGCAATTAACTTTTTTTTGTTTGTTTGTTTAGAACAATGTGCAATGATGAGTCATGCATATAAGGAATTCTAGAAATATGTATTAAGACATGCATATAGTCCATTTTGATTTATGTTGAGAACAATGTGCAATGATGAGTCATGCATATAAGGAATTCTAGAAATATGTATTAAGACAGTGCATATAGTCCATTTTGATTTATGTTGATTTAAAGGCACAATATGTAAGATTTTTTATTAAAATATCCAAAAACCACTAGAACAGTGTTATATATTTTGCTGACTTGTGTACTTACATTATCCCAAATGTTTCGAAGAATGTTTAAATCCAGAGAAATAAGCAATTTTAACTAGTGACACGGGTCTATAGTGTCATTGTGTCTCCTGCCAATGACGTCATAACCCCTCGATTTCCGGTTTTGTCACGCTCGTTCAGCGCCTCGTTTCGCTTCGACGGCTTTCAGCCTCACCCTGCTTCATTCTACTACGTTAACAAATCATTAGCTCATCCATGAACATGATTTCTGCCCGAGTCCCGTCGGATTGCATCGGATGTGGGGATGAAGACGATAACTCCCATGACTCCACACTCAGTCACGGCGTCATCAAACTACGCTTTTGCCTCTTTGTTTATTTTGAATACGCGCCCTCTAGCGGCGAAAATTACATATTGTGCCTTTAAGATAAGAAGAATTCAAGGTCAGTTGGTTGGGTTTTAGTTTTTAAGTAATTTGTCTTGCTCTCATTACTTTATGTTTCAGGTCATGCGAGCCCTGTATGTTGGACCCAAGCTGTGGTTACTGTTATCAGGAAAACAGCACTGCTGTGTTTGCCTCCTCCTGTGTGCCCGTCAATCCGGCCTCCACTGAGAGAGCAGCGTGGGGCAAGTGAGTCAGCACTGAAACAGAGCCTCTGTATGCGCAAGCACTTGAGCTGTTCTGTGTATATTTGGGCATATTATGTGTTTTTATTCATTCTACAGTACATTACAAAGTTATCCAATACTCGCCAGGTGTAAAATCTCAAATACAATTTGTTGTCATGTCCTTTAAAAAGTGATGTTTCCCTACTTGTATTTTATATTTTTAACACATTTTCTAACACATTTTAGTTTGTTAAAGGGATAGTTCACCCAAAAATTAAAATTCTGTCATTATTTATTCACCCTCATGTCGTTCCAAACCCGTAAAACCTCCGTTCATCTTCGGAACACAAATTAAGATATTTTTGAAGGAATCTGAGAGCTCTTTGACCCTCCCATAGACAGCAAGGGTCCTTACATGATCAAGGTCCAGAAACGTAGCAAGGAGATCGGTAAAATAATAGCTACGAGAATACTTTTTGTGCGCAAAAGAAAAAAAAACAAATTTATTCAACAATTCGTCTCCTCCACTTTTTTGGAGAATATCCACTGAACGTATATTGCGTATGCTGTTTTGTGTCAGCTGCGGCACGCGGATACGTTGTTTTCGTTCAAATCAAAGCATAAATGACGTAAACAGCGTATCCGCGTGGCTCAGCTGACACAAAACAGCATACACAATTTACGCTCAGTGGAATTTTAATTTTTGGGTGAACTATCCCTTTAATTGTGGCATTACTGTATGATATTAGATGTAATTGATCCTGTGATGCTTTTTAATTTAATTAAAAAAATAAAAAAAATTTCGAAAAATTGAAATATGGTAAACATTTTGATATTTATTCATTCACCTTTATTAAATTCATTGTGTGTTTGTTTCAACTCTAACAGGTGCTCCAACTCCACACATATGCCAGATAGTGGTATATGGGCTTATAATTTTTGCCCAACATCTTATTCATGGGTTGTGCTCCTGGGACTGGTGCTCTATCTCGCATGTTTTGCCCCAGGTAAGATGATCATAACTGTTTGTAATTAATAAAAAAAAATATCATAGCAGTGCAATCCATCACCATTGTGCCACTCAGCAAGACATAACCAGAGGTTGCTCTAAAGGGAATTATACCTGTAATATATTCATGGTGACATTGCATTGCGGTAATTTAAAACACTTTCACCTCTTGACAGGAATGGGACCGATGCCATGGACAGTTAATTCTGAAATCTACCCTCTTTGGGCCAGAAGCACAGGCAATGCTTGTTCGGCCGGAGTGAACTGGACCTTCAATGTGCTGGTGTCTCTAACGTTCCTTCACATGGCCCAGTACCTGACTTACTATGGTAATGCTCTAATTAGGGGAGTGACAGCAGTCATGAACATGACCTTTTTGTCAGCATCAATACGGTATTTGATCTCTCAACATCAAGAGTGTACTGCGCATAAAGGCATTGTAGAACTAATTATGTCTATGACTCAGTATTACTTTCCTCTGGAAGTCAAAAACTCCCTGTGCAAATTAATATTTTAAATACACTTTCCTGGATTTGCTGTTCACAGCTCACATTACTGAAAAAGAAAAACTTGCTTTGCACTTAAACCAACTTTTACAACTTTTTTTTGCTGACATCATCTAGGCCATTCACGCCATTGGATAATGTTAGTTTTATGTTGAGGCCATTGATGATGTTGGCAGAGCTACTACAATTCTGACTAGGCGAGCAGAAAAAAAAAATCATATATTTGAGTCTTGTATAGTTTTGTTATTTTTTAGCAATTATTAAAATTATACCCATTTATTAACCAACATCTCTTTGTCATTTCCCAGGTGTATTTTTCCTGTATTCCACTTTGGCTCTAACTGGTTTCTTTTTCATTTATGGCTGCCTGCCCGAGACTAAGGGACGGCGGCTAGAAGAGATTGAGTCCTTGTTTGAAAACCGGCTTTGCTCATGCGGGATCTCGGATTCTGATGAGGATCGGCAGGTGGAATACATCCGGGTGAAAGGGTCAAACTACCATCTATCAGACAACGACGCATCAGATGTCGAATAACTCATGTGAAACCTCTAGGTTGGTAAACAGGAATGAGAAGGTTTCGATTGAGCCTCATTCAACCCTGACGTCAGGTCTGCCCACTGTATCGGTCAGGTTGAGCCTCTCAAGAACAGGGTTGTAGAGCACACACAAACAAACACGCAGTGCCAAGTCAGCTTTTATAATATCGTCAGTATGTTTTTGCGTCACAGTACATGCAGATCTACTGGCTCTTTTCTCCACTGTCGGATGAATATCCTCTGCTTATTTATGTAAAATGAGATGTTAGCTGTAAATTCAATAATATGTATGCAGAAGGATATAATTTTTTTCTTAATGTCATGTCTAAGTGCGAACTCAATGCAAATTTTATATTAGAAAATAACACTTATGCACACAAAGAAAAATATAAGCTACACTACCAGTCAAAAGTTTGGACGCACCTACTCATTGTTTAATAGTATTTTTCACAGTGAAGTCATTAAAATATGAAATATCATTAATGGAATTATGTAGAGATCAAAAATATTTAACAAATTAATTTTTCTATATATTTCTAATAGCAACCCATTGCCGATATTACAGCTTTGCACGCTTTTGGCATTCAAGTGTGTCTACATTTTTTATTAGTAGTCTACAAGTAATCCCAACCAACTGCTTTAAGTGATTTGAAGTAACTCCGTAAATATGAACAAAAATCAAACACAAGTGAATAAACGTCATTTTCATGTCCCTCTGGCCTACTCATTAAAATCTTTTAAGGCTTTGAAAAAGTGTAGCAAATCACATTGCTTGTTTGTAATATGCGATCACTGTCTAGTTTTTGAAGTACAGTAGTTTATTTTGTAATTTGAACCTTCATGTTTGTAGGATTAAAGATTATTGACACAAAATGTCATATATAGCTTTCTGCAGTTCCCTGTGATAGTGTAGTGTGGCCTTATAAAATATTTCCCAATTTTTACTTAAGTTTTGACAGTTTACATCATTACTGTGTGGTTAAGACTCATTTCTTTTAAAATTTTGGTCACACTTTATTTTAAGGTCCAATTTTCGCTATGAACAAACCATTAACTATGGCTTTTGCTTCAATAAACTCCTCATTAATAGTTAGTAAGGTAGTTGTTAAGTTTAGATATTGGGTAGGATTAGGGATGTAGAATATGGTCATGTAGAATATGTGCTTTATAAGTACTAATAAACAGAGAATATGTTAACAATAGGCATGCTAATAAGCAACTAGTTAATAGTGATAATTGCTCCCTATACTAAAGTGTTACCAAAATGTTAATTATTTGCTTTTAAATGTTTACATTTAACATTTTATTTTTTATTATCAATTTAATTTGTCTTCCTTGTAGCCTAGTGTACAAAAGTCATCGCATTGGTCTTGTCCACGGAACAGTGTAGGATAACCGTTTTCACAAGTACATTGTAATATCCAATATTCTGTTGTGCTGCTTTGTAAGTATACAAATAGACAAATACACATCAAGGTGTGCCAAACCGACCTGAAAATCTCTATGTTGTGGTTGTAGCTTTATCGAAACCAAGTTAGAAGAAACCAATAATGTCGACTCAAGTTCCTGTTTAAAGGTTTCACTCTGTTCAGTGATAAATAATTGTGCACATCAGGCCTTGTGTATTGTGTGTTTTGTTTAGATACATGATTATGTGTAATTCGACATTTTCCATTGGATAAAACTTAATTTGGTTGAGAGAAGCACGAATTAAATTGGCATAGTGTTTGGCATTATATCAGTTTAGACTTTAAAAAGAATAGTTCACCCACAAATGGACCTCGGTCATCGTTTACTCACAATCAAGTCGTTCCAAACATCTATGACTTTTTTTACTCTGTGGAACATAAAAGGAGACGTTCTGAAGAATGTTCAAGCTGCCCTTTTACATATAATGAAAGCATACAGTAAGGAAAGCCAATCTCCAAAAAAGACAACAAAATCCCAGATTTTTGACATTTTTGGATGAACTATTCTTTTAAGACAACAACTGAATCTCTAACATAAAACATATTGCTTCAACTAGAGTCTGAATAGAGACATTAGAAAAGTCAATGAGTTTCAGTCTACATGTATGATGTAATTTAGAGGTTTATTGAGCAGCTTCATGTATACCAGATGTATTTGAATTTTAGATTGTACTTGGGAGGTGCTCCAACATGGACAGCCTTTTGTGTTATTACCAATGAACACATCTGTTTTAAGTGTATGGATGTATTTTTTGTTATTGTATGTGAAACAAAAAGTAGCGTTTATACTGTTGATGGAAACTAGTGAGGACAAATGTTGTGTTGTACAGTATTTGATTACTGTTGCTGTAAATGTTTTGCTAGATTTATATTCTATGAAACTAAATATATGAACTTTGAAAACTTGAATATGTACTTGGAGATAATAATAAAGATATATAACATACAGTATTGTTTTTCATCATATCTGAACTGAGGTAACAATCAATTTTTTTCTAAATGTAATTCTGCTTACTGTCTAATCCTTTCTATGCTTCAACGTCAGCAACATCTTGACGTTTTTTTTTTTCTTTCATTTCTGTAGAAACCCAGTTCACACCTTTCTTTGCTGTGAAGTTCTTCATCTCTTCATCTCTTTCACAAATTCTCCTGCACGCCTGACGCCCAGCCGAGGGTAGTCACACTTGTCTATTTTCTTCCTGCTTTCCTCTTTTTTCTGTTCTGGAGTAAGCAAAGGACATAAACATACTATTTCAGATTTCAAACCAGTTTCATTAAATGAAATGGGAATAGTTCACCCATAAATGAGGCAAACATTCTAAGAAAATTACGTTTTTTTCATGTTTTCGAAAGAAATAACTAATGCTCGCCAAGGCTGCATTCATTATATCAAAAATATTAAAAATCACAGTAATACTGTGAAATATTATTGCAATTTTACATAACTGTTTTCTATTTTAATATACTTTACAATGTATTTTATTTCTGTAATGGCAAAGCCATTACTCCAGTTGTCAGTGTCACATGATACTTCAAAAATCATTCTAATATGCTAATTTGGTGCTCAAGAAGCATGTATTATTATTATTATTATTATTAACGTTATGTAGTGCAGCTTAATACTTTTTGGAAACAGCAATACATTTCTTTGGGATTCTTTGATGAATAGAAAGTTCAAAAGAACAGCATTTATTGTAACATTATAAATGTCTTTACTGTAACCTTTGTTCAGTTTAATGCATCCTTGATGAAAAAATCATTAATTTCTTTCAAAAATAGTCAAATGTTTCTGGACCCAATCTACTTGCTGAAATCTACCCCTCCTTGCCACATCAAGATGCACTGCATCATGGTTTGACGTTAGTGACACCAGTTTTGCTCATATTGTAACCAAACACAATGTGCCATGCTGAAAATTACTTCTACTCTGAAACTTCAGTTGTACACACTAATTTTATCAAGTTGTGTTGTCCTATTTGTACTGAAAAGAACAGCAAATACAAGTTTGGGAAGACATGAAGGAATGAAAAAAATGACAATGTTCATTTTTGGGTGAACTATTCCTTTAAGAAGATCCATGTGGATCAGAAACATTTGGAAAATGTGTTCTGTAAGGTTTCACAATGGGTTAGTTATTTCTACCTGAGGCTTTGCAGAAAGGATGTTTCGAAGCTGACGACAGATCTCTTTTCATGCTCTTCTGACTATGAAGTTTGCGGAAGGAGAAGCCCATTTGTGATTTTGGATGTCTCTGTGCCTGCTGGTTTGTTGCTGATGCCCCTGAGGGCATGTTTCCTGATCTTTTGTGCTCATTTTTTGGAGAAGTATGTGTTGTTGGATTAAGCAACTGATTAAAATTAGAATACTGCCACCTTGTGGTAAAGGCGCTGGTTTTCTTATTAGCAGAGGGGAAAGGGACGGAGTTGCTGTGATAAATAAGTGAGCACTGAACTGAGACATCTCGGTAAGATAAAGCTCCTGTTTGTGTCCCTGTTTCCAAGGTTATTGGGAGAGTCCCATCACGCCTTTGTGCTTCTGTCTGCAGATGAGAAAAAACAAACAGATTTTCCTCATGTTTTTGTCCACAGCTCACTGTTTCAGACTGTCTCAAACTCTGGAATTTACCTCACTTTGACCATCACAGTTAGATTTTGCCTCCTGTTGGCAGGTTGGAGCTTGTGAAGGTGTTTCTGTTAAACTGTCCACCGATAAGCAACAGTGCTTTGCCTTGACACTATCTTCAGAATGGCATAACCTTGTTATGCATTGATTTTGAAAATTTCAGGGGATCATAAAGCTATAAAATAGGTTTTATTGTATTTTTTTTTTTTACTTTTCTGTCTTTCACATAATATCATATCTCACATTTTAAAGCGAAAGATGTGTTTATCAACACAGTAAATGTTCTTTCAGTGAATGAAGTGAAATCTGTATCCACTGAAATGCTTTTAGGAACAAAGCCAAACACTTTCATTATGTTTAGATGTGTTCATTTTTCATGCACTATATACTAGGAGAGATTACAGAAACCAATTTCATTATTACGGTGATTAGGATTATTCAAATTACAGAACAGTTTTTAATGTCTTACGTCATCTGAGCTGAGATGAACTCCTCTTGGAGATTTTCCAACATGCACAAAGACACTGCTACCATCAGCCCCTGCTGAAACATCATAAAACGTCTTGTTCTGAGTAAGCGCCATTAAAATGATACTTTATAAAAAACAATAACCAGAACACTTACATGTGTTGCTGTCAGTACATACAAATTCCTGAAGAAGAAGAAAAAAATGCGAAGGTCAAAACACAAGCCAAGTTGGCATCTAAAAACAAGTTTATTAGAAATCTACTGAAGCTTTTGTCTATGTTGCTTTTAACCACAAGGGGGTAGTATTTGTAAACAATAAATGTACTAAAGTTAGTCAGCAATTTTACCAACAAAACTGTGTGTGTGTGTGTGTACCTGTTTTTCTATTCTGGTGGGGACTTAAACCTGAATACACACAGACTCATGGGGACTCGTGTCACAGTGGGGACCTAAATTGAGGTCCCCACGGGTAAACAAGCTAATAAATCACACAGAATGAAGTTTTTTGAAAATCTAAAAATGCACAAAGTTTCCTGTAAGGGGTAGGTCTAGGTGTATGGTTGGTGTAGGGTGATAGAAAATATGGTCTGTACAGTAGAAAAAGCATCCCCACAAGGATAGCAAACCAGACCTGTGTGTGTGTGTGTGTGTGTGTGTGTGTGTGTGTCTGAGTGTGTGTGTGTGTGTGTGTGTGTGTGTG
>NW_015661891.1:246046-248698 GCF_001515625.1 Sinocyclocheilus rhinocerous | reverse complement strand
CTGGTGGGGACTTAAACCTGACTACACACAGACTCATGGGGACTCGTGTCATGGTGGGGACCTAAATTGAGGTCCCCACGGGTAAACAAGCTAATAAATCACACAGAATGAAGTTTTTGAAAATCTAAAAATGCACAAAGTTTCCTGTGAGGGGTAGGTTTAGGGGTAGGGTTGGTGTAGGGCAATAGAATATACGGTCTGTACAGTAGAAAAACCATTACGCCTATGGAGAGTCCCCACAAGGATAGCTGACCAGACGTGTGTGTGTGTGTGTGTGTGTGTGTGTGTTTCGAGACTTGAGTGCACAAACGTATACCTGTGTCGAGAGGTGGCCATTACTGTCCATGTTTTGTGATCTGTCACAAGAATTCATTGAGTCGAGCACTAAAAGAAATGAAAATTATAAAGAACATCTGTAATATACAATGTATTAAAGTACTGACTGTACTCTGGACTGAGTGCTCATGGAGCCTTGGAAAGATTATTACCTGAGTAAGTCAATCAATCATTGCATATAATATTGTTTCTGGAAAGTTGTGACTTTTTCTACAGGTTTCTATTTTTATACAGTAAGTGCATTATCTTATTGTGCTATCTTATGTGCTAGAAGCTATATTGTTACCTTTATAATCTAAGTTCTTAAAATCTATGAACAGTGGCTCCTCTGGTTCTTCAGTGCTCTTTAAAGGGTTGAGTGGATATAAAACCGAGGCCTCTGAATGCTCTCCCCTCTCTGGGCTGCAACACATTCTGATAATTCCATGTTACAAGCACTTTCCCATGTCTATTCTCTTTTATTGGCATATTGCATCGGGATATAGTAATATCATTGTACTCACTTTGGTAATGTGCTCTCAAACTGATTTCCAGCTGCTGAGCTGTTGTGTGACACATCTTGCATGAGAGCTTCATCTGGCCATGGATTAGCCAGCTTTGTTGGTTGAGCGAATGACACAAACTGAAGAGTCATAAACTGTAACAATTTGGGTTACCTTTAAATGATTTTAAATGATCACACCTGAGGAGTTTTCTTCATAGTGTTAAGATTTTCCAGAGTTGGCAGAGAAGAGGATATGTGTGGTGCAGGTTTGGGTTGGATTGGATCTGAAGAGCCAGAAGATGTTGTGGGTGGTTGCGGATGATTTTCTGAGCCACTGGCATCAGACAGGTTCGATTCAAGCAAAGGAGACAGCTAAGGATGAAGAAACCATTATTAAACCCTGTATGATAAAAACTTACACATATGAATTCTACAAATGTTACTAATGCTAAATTTATATTATGTCAGTGGTTACTAAATAAAATACTGGTGAATGATTTTGTGGTTGTGACCATTTTAGTCATCCTTACCGGCGTGAACTTGAATTCTTCAGAGAGACGATGTTTTCTGACTTTATAACCCGGCGTATCAATACTGTTGAAACAAATACTCAATATCTGTAGATGAAATCATTTAGAAACATAGCCTAGAAGGAATAACAAAGCTTCTTGAAACATACCAGTACTGTGGCTGACTGGTAACTAGGTTCAGATTTGAAGGAGAACAAGGGCTCATTGGTAACTCTGAGGGTTCTTTCAAAGCTCTTTTGGTTCTTTTCACACCAGTCAAAAGGTTTGTTTTTGGTTTGTCTAGAAGACAAATGATAACATATGATTCTCCAAATGAGCTTTATTAAAAGGCCATAAAAGAATGTTTGCGTTGTGTTCATTTATAAGTGCACCATCACTGTACCTGTTTGCTCTTTCTTTGATGAAATCTGGTTGACTATGAATAATGTCAGCAGATCCATATTGTCAGGGTTGTATCCTTTGGGTGAGTCCACAATATTTGACTTTCTTTTCATCCTTTGCTTTTGAAAAAACGCCTTGAGTTGAAACAGAGAATTACAAGAGCACAGGTTTAAGATATATAAAATAACACACTAAAAAACTAAACCTAACCACCTGTGACCCCAGTCTAATCAATATCAATTAATGCAACTAAATTCATATAACTGTAGTTAATATTTGTATTTATAATAACGTTATCGTTCAAATGTAGTATTAAGAATGTGTAGTTATTAAAAAGAGTGTAAAGTCTCAAACCGTTAGTTTGGAGAGTGAAAAGTACTTACTCTTTGTTTTGTTGTGTCTTCTTTGCTTTTCATATACCTGCTCCTGTTTAGTTAAGACAAGGCGCCATTATACATATATCAACTTAACGAATTTATATAAAGTAATTTTGACATCTCTGCTTTGACCTCCTAGAAATGTTAATTTTACAGCCAAGTAATGATATAAAGTCAGTTATTAGCGAGTTTCAATAAAGTTAGCAAGTTAGCACAAACCTAGATCCTCCGACCCAGTTCATGTTGCCCTCAGTTGAGTTTAGGCGGTTTTTTTTTGTTTTTTTAATTCACCCACCGACACTCTTTCGTTACAGATAACTAAACACTGACAGCGTAAAAATTGTAACTTTTCAGGTTATGAGGCTATTAAGTCAATGTTAAGAGCAGCAACCGATAAGATATAAGGTAAATATCATAAATTGATAACTGCGCGAGTGACGTCACAACCATAGACTGTATGATAACAGGTCTCAACCACTGATCTATAATATATTATATTATATATTATACAGTATATATATATAGAGAGAGAGAGAGAGAGAGA
>NW_015661891.1:243738-246002 GCF_001515625.1 Sinocyclocheilus rhinocerous | reverse complement strand
CATCATAAAATTTGACAATTACAAGAAAATCATATAATGATAATAAAATATATTGTATAATACATTTATATAATATATTTAATTATATATTAATATAATATAATTATATTATTATATTAATATAACTATAATTCATATAATATGTTATATATTAAAATAATATATTTTATTTCAAAGGTAATTTTTATTTAAAAACCAAAATAACTAAACAAATATTCATTTTGACATTGACTCAATCGAATCGTTTTGACATTTTTTATTGCATAACAAGAACATTAATACAACATACATATATAGAGGATCACAGTGTTTTCAACTATTATCAATTACATTCATAACAGCATCAAAGGAACAAACAGAAAAAAAGAAGGAAAGAAAGAAAAAACTACTTCAGGGGATAACTTGCAAGCAATTTTCATAAGAAAGGGATTCAAAAATTCTATACATCCTTTTTGCTTTTGTATTTCTTAGATCTTTTAAAGCTTCAATTCTTAACTACAATTTTAAATAATGTAATCAGACCATTCTGTTATATTTAAATACGTCAAGTGCGGCAACCAATCAGCGTGGAGTGGGGGCGTAGCCAGCAAGAATGACGGAAACGTCTTACATAGCGGTGCAGCTTCAACCTTACGGCACCATGATTATAAGTATATATATTCTCTGTTTAAGACATTGAGTGACCCTATGGATGTAATTTGGAACAAACTGAAGATTGCAAACTACTTATTTTTGTAAAAGCAGGATTAAAAAATGAGCAACATCCTCCATGCAGCATCAAAAGTGAGATGGAATCAGAGCACTGCGGCGAAAAGAGCGGTGTTCCTGGCGGCCGCCGCATACGGAGCGAAGACGCTTTACCCCATCATCTGCAAACAAATAAATCAACGGAAAACAACCAAGAACAACACGTCTGCACCGGGACATGAGAATGGATTGATATCTGCTCCTAAAGCTACACCAGAGACTGCTTCTAGCCTTAGTAAATCACCCGGCGTCAATGCGGAATTCTTCAAGCAGGTTCTTGAACTGGTTCAAATCGTGTTCCCGAGGTTTGTAACTAAAGAACTGGGTTTACTATGTTTACATTCACTAGCTCTGATTTCAAGGACGTTTCTGTCTATTTATGTGGCAGGTTTGGATGGTAAAATCGTGAAAACGATCGTAGAGAAGCAGCCGCGGAGCTTCATGATCAAACTGATGAAATGGCTTCTGATCGCCATCCCGGCCACATTTGTCAACAGCGCGATCCGCTATCTGGAGTGCAAGCTCGCGCTCGCGTTCCGCACGCGTTTGGTGGATCATGCTTATAAAACGTATTTCACCGATCAGACCTATTATAAGGTCAGCAACATGGACGGGAGGCTGGCGAACCCGGACCAGTCTCTAACCGAGGATGTGATGATGTTCTCGCAGTCCATTGCGCATCTGTACTCAAACCTCACCAAACCCATCCTGGACGTGATACTGACTTCATATACCTTAATACAGACTGCGAGATCTCGGGGTGCGAACGCAACCGGACCCACTCTCTTAGCGGGTCTGGTGGTGTTCGCCACGGCGAAGGTCCTGCGCGCTTGCTCGCCGAGGTTCGGTAAGCTGGTGGCGGAGGAGGCGCACAGGAAGGGCTACTTGCGTTATGTGCACTCCAGAATCATAGCCAATGCAGAGGAGATCGCCTTCTATAGGGGACACACGGTGAGGAAACGCATAATGCACATGTGCATGCATAAAAATCAATATAACATTAGTAATTGCTTTCTGGGGGGCATAAGGCGAGGAAATGCATCAATCATATAGTGCAAATGTGATTGCTTATTAAATTACAGAAGACTTTTAAACGTGTCAGACACAGTGTGCACATGTGCATAGGCCTACATATATAAAAATGTTACAAAAATGCAAAGGAAGTCACATTTTATGGGGACATATGGTGAAGAAGTACATCATCCATAAGTGACCCTGCCTGGACCACAAAGCCAGTGGTAATGGTCAATTTTTCTGAAATTGAGATTTATACAAAAGCTGAATGAAGACGCTTTCTATTGATGTGTGTTTTGTTAGCATAGGACAATATTTGGCTGAGATACAACTATTTAAAAATCTGGAATCTGAGGGTGCAAAAAAAAAAAGAGAGAAAATCGCCTTTAAAGTTGTCCAAATGAAGTCCTTAACAATGCATATTACTAATCAAAAATTACGTTTTGATATATTTACGGTAGGGAATTTACAAAATATCTTCATGGAACATGATCTTTACTTAA